>NC_090745.1:54569253-54576753 GCF_036898095.1 Palaemon carinicauda | reverse complement strand
GATGATCTCCAGTATTGGGACCCTCAGGTATGTACTGTATGCACTAACCTGATTACTGAGGCTTTTGATTCCCCTAGAACGGCGGAATCAAGGGATATAGCAAGGGAAAAGCTTCGTACTTGGGTAAGAGGCTTCAAGAAGAACACCTCTGGCCCTTATCTTCTAAGTGAGAAGATGAGGGCGTATCTTTTTCCCCAGGCATCAGCTGATGCAGGGATTCCCCAGCCTCAAGAGGAGATCCCTCAAGATCAAGTCCAGGTGGACATGGAAGTCGCAGTCGCGATGCAAGACATCCAGTTGGATGACAGGATGTCTGACCTGGACGAACGTTTGGAACAAGACCTCCTGGCAGAAGGTCAGGATGAAGTTCAAACCCTGGATGTCGTAGAGGATGAGGTCGACGAGGTGTCGGCTACTCCGGTTCAGATTCCGGAGCCTATCCCCTCAACATCGGCTGGTCTCCCAGTAGAACTGGGACAGGCCCTCTCTTCGATTGTTGGAATGATCCAACAAATGCAGAAGGAGAATCAGGAGAAGGCGGCTGCAATGGAACTGCGTATGCAGTCCCTGGCAGAATCACATGGGCCCCGGAAAAGGCTCAATGTGAAAGACCTTCCCGTATGCTCAGATGCTAACCCATGGAGGTATGCTGAGCACATGCCGATGACGACTGGAAAGATCGTCATCTCGGATAAGCTGGGTTCAGTTCCCCTAGAGGAGGTAGAATTCTGGCCCAGCAAGGCATCATATCCGGACTGCTATGTCCGGCTGAGAAAAGAACCAGCTTCAAGGGAGGAGACAGAGCCGAAGGAGGTCATTATTATGGACCATGCTAAGGCTCAAGCCCTACTTTCATCCTCGATGAAAGAGAGGGGCTTCTCTAACTCGAAGGTAGCTGCATTGAGCAAGAAGCTCCCTTCTTTTGTGTCCTCTCCTGCTAGAGCCTTCCCCTTTTTACAGAAAGGGTTTGCGGCTGTCCTAAAGGCAGTCGAGGCCGGCAAGCCTTGCCCCTCCCTGGAGGAGTGTAAACCCTTGTCGCTGGCCCTGCCTATGGACCACAAAGACTGGAAGGATGTCCATCTGACATTCTCAGTGGGAAAGTTGGAGGCTGATATTGCCGGACGGCAATTCGGCGAGGACCTCCCCAAGCTGTCCGACTCTCTTTTACGAAGAGAGTTCAAGACAAAAGAAAGACTGGCTGCCTCAATGTCTCATCAGACTACTCTTGAGACGATGGCAAGTGACCCTAAGGTCCATGAAATGTTCATGGTAGTGGCTAAGTCTCACCTAGCCACAGTGACGAAGGACCTTTATGGCTTCGTCAAGGCAAGGAGAGCTTGCAGGGAGTTCGTGTTCACCGGGGCTTCGGTGAGACACGAGCCAAGGAAGTTAATCTCCTCCAACATTTGGGGGAAAAGACCTTTTCCCTACCGATGTGGTCAAAGAGGTTGTTGATAAGGCCGCCGTGGAGAATAGAAACCTTCTCCAGAAGTGGGGCCGGGCTATCAAAAGAAAATCTTCCCCGGATGAGGGTCCTCAACCAAAGAGGAAGAATATGAGGACTAGGCTACCGTCTCGGCCAGCCAAGCCTTTTAGACAGCAACAGCAACTGCAATTGCCATTGCCTCCAGTGCCCCAGATGGTAGCACAAACCCCGACTACTTTTCAGTGGGTACCCCAGGCTGTGCCAGGTCAGTCAACCACATTCACCCCAACGTTCGAAGGACAGTCTTCTTCCTTTCGTGCAAAACCTAGAGGAGCAGCCAGAGGCTCGTCTAGGCGCCCCTCAAGGGGAAGGGGATTCAGAGGTGGTCGTGGTCAGGGAGGCAAGACCTCAGGACGGCAGTCCAAGTGAAACGATACCGGTAGGAGGGAGACTGATGAAATTTTGGGATCGCTGGACCTTCGACCCCTGGGCCCAAAGCCTACTCAAGAATGGACTGGGCTGGAGCTGGTACAGCACTCCACCCCTGTGCCTTCGGTTTTTCCAACACTCCACCCCCGTTTTGGAGGAGTACGTTCAAGAACTGTTGGAGAAAAAGGTGATCCGAAAGGTGAAGTCCATCAAATTCCAAGGGAGGCTGTTTTGTGTTCCCAAGAAAGTCTCGGAAAAGCTCAGAGTCATTCTGGACTTGTCGCCACTCAACAAGTTCATAGTGAATTGCAAATTCAAGATGCTAACACTGCAACACATAAGGACCTTACTGCCCAAGAGGGCATACTCAGTCTCTATAGACTTGTCAGACGCCTATTGGCACATTCCAATCAGCCGTCGACTCTCCCCCTACCTAGGGTTCAGGCTACAACGGAGACTATACGCCTTCAGAGCCATGCCATTCGGGCTAAACATAGCCCCAAGGATTTTCACGAAGCTTGCGAGCGCAGCTCTCAAACAATTACGCCTAAAGGGAATTCAGGTAGTAGCCTACCTGGACGACTGGCTGGTGTGGGCAGCATCCGAGACCGAATGCTTGCAAGCTTCCAGTCAGGTGATCCAGTTCCTAGAGTACCTAGGCTTCAAGATCAACAGAAAAAAGTCTCGACTTTCTCCATCCCAAAAGTTCCAGTGGCTGGGAATCCACTGGGACCTTTTGTCACACAGTTTCTCCATCCCGACGAAGAAAAGGAAGGAGATAGCGGGCTCTGTCAAGAGACTTCTAGATTCCGAAAGGATATCAAGACGCGAACAGGAGAGGGTACTAGGCTCTCTCCAGTTTGCTTCAGTGACAGACCCAGTGCTAAGAGCACAGCTAAAGGATGCAACCGGAGTTTGGAGAAGGTATGCATCAAACGCGCGAAGAGATCTGAGAAGACCAGTGCCGCCTCGGCTACGTACTCTTCTCAGACCTTGGTCCCAAGCCAGACATCTAAAGAAGTCGGTTCTTCTTCAGCCACCTCCCCCGTCGATGACGATTCACTCAGACGCCTCAAAGGAGGGATGGGGAGGTCACTCTCATCGGAAAAAAGTCCAGGGGACTTGGTCCAAGCTATTCAGGACCTTTCATATAAACTTTCTAGAAGCTATGGCAGTGCTCCTTACCTTAAAGAAAGTCTCCCCGCGTCACTCGATCCACATAAAATTGGTGATGGACAGCGAGGTGGTTGTGAGATGCTTGAATCGACAAGGGTCGAGGTCACCACCTCTCAACCAAGTGATGTTAGCCATTTTCCGATTGGCGGAAAAGAAGAAGTGGTACCTGTCGGCAGTTCACCTTCAAGGAGTCCGCAATGTGACAGCGGACGCTCTATCCAGGTTCACACCGATAGAGTCGGAATGGTCCTTAGACGCAGGATCGTTCTCCTTCATTCTGAATCAAGTCCCAGAACTGCAGATAGACCTCTTTGCCACGAAAGACAACAAGAAGTTGCCCCTGTACGTGTCCCCGTACGAGGACCCCTTAGCGGAAGCAGTGGACGCAATGTCCTTCGACTGGATCAGATGGTCCAGGATTTATCTGTTCCCTCCTCACAACCTTCTGTTGAGGGTCCTCAACAAACTGAGATCCTTCAAGGGGGTAGCGGCAATAGTGGCCCACAAGTGGCCGAACAGTATGTGGTTCCCCTTGGCGTTGGAACTACAGATGAAGTTCGTGCCGCTACCACATCCAGTTCTGACCCAGCGAGTCCAGAAGTCGACTGTCTGCGCTTCATTACAGAAAACCCGGACCCTGCAGCTCATGATTTTCTCGCCCTTGCGGTGAGAAAGCGTTTCGGGATTTCGAAAGCCAGCATAGACTTCCTAGAGGAATATAAGTGCAAATCGACTAGAAGGCAATATGAGTCATCTTGGAGAAAATGGGTGGCCTTTGTAGAGGCAAAGAATCCGCAGGAGATCTCAACAGACCTCTGCTTATCTTTCTTCATCCACCTCCATGGCCAAGGGTTGGCAGCTAACACGATTTCAGTGTGTAAATCTGCTTTAATGAGACCCATTTTATTTGCCTTCCAGATCGACCTAGGTAACGAGATCTTTAATAAAGTTCCGAAAGCCTGCGCTAGGCTCAGACCTTCAGCACCTCCAAAGCCCATCTCATGGTCTTTAGACAAAGTTCTTCATTTCGCCTCCCTGTTGAGCAATGAAGAATGTGCGTTAAAGGATTTGACGCAAAAAGTTATTTTCCTATTTGCACTCGCGTCCGGGGCCAGGGTTAGTGAGATCGTAGCCCTCTCGAGAGAGGCAGGTCGTGTTCAGTTCCTGGATGGGGGGGGATCTGAACCTGTTTCCGGATCCTACGTTTCTCGCCAAGAATGAGTTACCCACCAACAGGTGGGGTCCCTGGAGAATCTGCCCTCTGAAAGAAGATGCATCTCTATGTCCAGTAGAATGCCTAAAGGTCTATCTTCGTAGAACTTCAGACTTCAAGGGTGGTCAACTATTCAGGGGAGAAACATCAGGCTCAAATTTATCTCTGAATCAACTCAGAGCGAAAATCACATATTTTATTCGCAGAGCGGATCCTGACAGTACACCCGCAGGTCACGATCCGAGGAAAGTTGCCTCATCCCTAAATTTCTTTAATTGTATGGATTTTGAACATCTCCGTTCATACACGGGCTGGAAGTCTTCCAGGGTGTTCTTTCGCCACTATGCGAAGCAAGTAGAGGAACTTAAGAGATCTGTGGTAGCAGTGGGTCGTGTAGTTGACCCTATTGTTTAACTCTGCGAGGAACAGTGGTCTTAATTGGGACGATTAAGTCCAGGGTGAGTGTGTAGGTACATACTGTACTACAAACTAAATGGGGGCACCAAGTGCCCACATAGACTGTTCCTTCTTTCAAAGGTGAACCTAGCATAAGTTCAGACATGTGTGCCGAGCGTTTCTAACCCTAATGTGATTGATTTGTAATACAGACTTTTATGACTTGATACCTCGGTATCTTATTAAAGTGGTGTTTAATGGTTTTTCTTTCAGATAAACAAGTTCTGTTTACTATCATACTTATGCTTAAAGTTTTGGGTTATCCTCTTTTATATATATATATATATATATTTGTTGTTAACCTGTCTGTTTATTGTCTGTCAATAAACTTGTTCTTGAGAACCTTGCGTCTCTTTCACCTTTGTCAATTTATTGGTATAATTGAGCATTTTAATTCTATGTATCTTATCTGGGATAATTCTAATAGAATTGTTCTGTTATGCAAGCTATGTTGCATTGGTTTATGTAGTCCCCTAATGGGAGGACTCCGTCCCATAAAGGGACGAGGGCGGTTTTATTAGTTTCTTCCTATGCGGATATAAACCTTTGTCCAATACAAGTATTGTGCGGAGAACTGGTCGATATTTCATATTGACGCAGTGGTTCTTTACAAACTATGCTTTACTTAATATAGGGCGAGACCACTATATTAGCTTGTCTGGTATTCATACATAGATATATGTACTCTTCGAGACTTTTCCAGAGTCTAGTAGGACTCTTCCCTGTAGGGGGCAGGAAGCTCTAACATAGTTTATAGTTAGTTGAAAAGATGTATAACGGTAACATCTTAGGTCTCTAGGTCTAGTCGACCGGGAAAAAATTACCTCCGGGGAGTACGGCACATTCTGAGAATCCACAGATACAGTAATGCTCTGGTACACTTCCATCAGGACGACATGGCTTGAGCCCAAAAAACGGATTTTGAGCGAAGCGAAAAATCTATTTTTGGGTGAAATGGCCATGTCGTCCTGATGGACCCGCCCTTGCCTTTCTAAGAAAGGGCTGTAGGACCCCTCCCTACATACAGTATCTGTAGCACCTCGTGTACGCTACAAGGAATACAGATGGCGCCAGGATTGGCGCCAGGCACGCATACGAATCGGGGGATAGGGAAGCCTTGGGAGCGGCTCCCCTTGTTCTTTCCCGAATTCGTATCTCGCCAATCACCTCCTACGAGACGAAATCTCTGTCCAGGATGTAGATTGCAATGTGACCTGTCTAGAATACGTCCTCTGATATGTCGCGATATCCATTTCACGAGGGATACTCGCTCCAGGAGTTAGAATTCTGGTACCTTAAGGTAAATTCTCTGGGAATATCGCCGTAGTTGTAATATACCCTAGGAAGCTACCCTATAGGAACTTCCATCAGGACGACATGGCCATCTCACCCAAAAATAGATTTTTCGCTTCGCTCAAAATCCATTATATATATATATATGCATCATCATCTATTCCTACGCCTATTGACACAAAGGGCTCGTTTAGATTTCGCTATTCGTCCCTATATTGAGCTTTTCAATCGATACTTCTCCATTCATGCTCTCCTACTTCACGTTTCATAGTTCTTAGCCATATAGGTCTGGGTCTTCCAATTCTTCTAGTGCTTTGTGGAACCCAGTTGAAAGTTTGGTGAACTAATCTCCATTAGGGAGTGCGAAGAGCCCTCTCCATATACCACTCACCATGACCTCATACATATAAGTCGTTCATGTAATCTATCTTTCAGTTTCATTTCTTATCCTCTCGGGCCATTTAACTCCCAATATCCCTCTGAGGGCTTTGTTCTCAAATCTACTATATCTATTGGAGATTGTTTCATTGTTATTACATAAACCATGTCTATATAATAACGCAGATATCCCTAAACTGATATATAGCCTAATTTTTATAGATAAATTTAGGTGATTTGATTTCCAAATTTTACTTAACATCGCCATTGTCTGATTTACTTTTTCAATCTTTAACTAAACTTTATTTTTAAAGACCCTGTATTTGAGATCATAGTTCCTAAATCCTTAAACGATTCTACTTCAATAATCCCCTCTGCTACCCATGATATTTAATCTTCCATTGCATTTTTCGTTTCCATCATCTCTATCTTTCCTCTGTTTTTCTTGAGTGTAATCTCATGTGATATGTCATGCATTCTGGTAAGCAAACATTGTAAATCATGTGGTGTTCCGCTAATGAGGACAGCGTCATCAGCATACTTTAGGTCGGCTAATTTCCTATTACCAATCCAGTCCAATCCTTCTCCACCATATCCAACTTTTCTATGCTTTACAAAATTCATGAGGAGGATAAACAACAAAGGTGACAACACAATCCCTTGGAGTACTCCACTGTTCACTGGAAATGTATTCAGTGCGAGTCTAATAACATTAATTTTGCACTTGCTATGCTCAGATAATCAAATTTACACATCTAAGAGGAATTTTAAAATAAAACAGTACTATCCACAAAATAGGCCAATATACACTATCGAAGGATTTTTAATATTCCACTTATGCCTTCAAATTGGATTTCTTTATTCTAGGTATCATTGTATAACATGTCTCTATATGAAAATTTGGTCACCATATATTTTACCTTCTCTAAATCATGCTTGTTCATCTCTCTGCTTTTCATCAATGTTCCTCTGTAGTCTCTTTAGAATGTTTTCTTAACAGCTGACGCAAGTTTGATACCTCTATAATTATTGTAGGGAGCAGTCAGGTATGCCGTTTTTTGCCAATTTCACCAAACCTCTTGACCCCCATTCATCAGGTTCTGCCTCTTCATGATACATTCTAAAAAAT
>NC_090745.1:54549253-54564253 GCF_036898095.1 Palaemon carinicauda | reverse complement strand
GGGATCTCAGAGGGCAATATAGAATTCTTAGAAGAATACAAGTCTAAGTCAACTAGAAGACAATATGAGTCATCTTGGAAAAAGTGGGTTGCGTTTGTAAAAGCAAAAGGACCGAAAGAAATTTCAATGAACTTCTGTCTGTCCTTTTTTGTCCACCTTCATATTCAAGGTCTGGCGGCCAACACGATAACTACATGCAAGTCAGCCTTGGCTAGACCTCTTCTATATGCCTTTCAAGTGGATCTGGCGAATGAAATCTTTAATGAGGTTCCGACGGCATGCGCAAGGCTTCGGCCTGCAGCACCTCCAGAGCCCATCTCATGGTCTTTGGACAAGGTCCTACATTATGCCTCATCTGTGAACAATGAAGATTGTTCCCTCAAGGATCTAACCCGAAAGGTTATTTTTTTGTTTGCTATAGCCAATGGGGCTAAAGTGAGTGAAATAGTGGCCCTATCTAGAGATGAGGGCCACATTCAGCTCACAGAAGCGGGAGAACTGAATCTCTTTCTTGATCCAATCTTTCTCGTTAAGAACGAGATACCCACTAAGAGGTGGGGTCTCTGGAGAATCTGCCCTCTGAAGGAAGATGTCTATCTATGTCCTGTAGAGTGTCTAAAGGTTTATCATCGTAGAACTTCAGACTTCAGGGGAGGACAGCTCTTTAAAGGAGAAACCTCTGGATCAAACTTATCCCTAAAACATCTAAGGGCAAAGCTCACCTACTTTATTCGCAGAGCAGATCCTGACAGTACACCTGCAGGCCATGATCCGAGGAAAATTGCTTCATCACTGAACTTTTTTTCAGTATATGGACTTTGAGCATCTTCGCTCATATACTGGATGGGAATCATCCAGATTGTTCTACAAACACTATGCTAAGCAGGTCCATGAACTGAAGCTTTATGTGGTGGTGGCAGGTAGTGTATTAAAACTTGTCGTCTAATTACTGCGATGAAGAGTTAATTGATGGGGACTGTCAATTAAAGAGAGAACGTGTCAGCACTTTCGGTATGATACCCTTTAAATGAGTGTTACCATGGTGACACTAAATCTGTCCAAAATCTCAGGTGTGGAATAATACAGATAACACTCGTGTCGTGTGTACGTAGTACACAGTGTCGATAGGATACAACATTTACAGAAATTATAAAGGAAAAATTTATTAAAATTTTTTCTTCAGTCTGAGAGCGGCATTCATCATTTCTTCCATTTTAAAAAGGAAAATAATTGATGTTTACATCGCATGTACAATTCCTTTATCATGCTATATTCGTTTTACTTTTTATTTCATTCAGTCATTCATTAGAAATAAATGTCTATTAGAATGTAATTGCATCCTAATTCACCCGGCAATTTGCATATTCAAGATGCCAGAGTTCTTTGACTTACTCATGTAAGTAAACTTCACATCATTGTATGCTTACAAACAATGGATATAATGGACACTGATATTGTTCCGACAATATACACAAACCGTGAGACCATTTGTATACCCAGTGAATACTTATGTTTGTTCATATAATATATGCTAACCTTGAGGCCCCTTTTCTACCATCTAGAATGACTCTTTCCTATAGGAGGTACGAAGCACTACATTGTTTATAATTAGTGGTAATGACGGAAAACAGTAACGTCATTTGTCTCAAATGGTCCAGATGACCATAGAAATAGTGTCCCAAGGCTAAGGCACTGATGAAAATCCACAGATAGAGTAATGCTCTGGTAAACTACCATCAGGACGACATGGCTTGAGCCCAAAAAACGGGCCGCGAAAAATCCAGTTTTGGATGAGATAGCCATGTCTTCCTGATGGATCCACCCTCCTTTTCTATAGAAAAGGTCTTCGCAAAATCCCTCCCGAAACTACTGTATCTGTAGCACCATGCTCAACGCTACAAGGAATGTCTGCCATTTTGGATATGGCGCCATCTTGATAATCAATAGTAGTATGGGAAGGAGGGTAACCTTGATATGACTCCCCTTTTAATTTTGCCACTTTCCCCCTCGAAGCTTAAACGCTATTCGGGGTGAAGATTGCTATGTGGCGTGTCAAGAATACGTCCCCTGATATTATGTGATATCCTTGAGAGAAATTTTAAGGATACTCGCACCCGGAGTTAGAATTCTGGAGACCTAAAAGTAAATTCTCTGGGAATATCACTGTAGTACATATATCCCTTAGGAAGCTACTATTCGGAACCTTCCATTAGGATGACATGGTCATCTCACCCAAAAATAGATTTTTCGCTTCGCTCAAAATCCGTTTTCGGGTGCATTTTTCAGAAATCAAATCGTCACACAATTTTGCTGCTTCACTTAAATCTTCTGGAAAATATTTCGTTTCTTTTGAATAAAGTTGAAAAATTCACTCATTGATATCAAGTTTAACATCTGAAGATTAGTTTTGATCAGTATCTCCAGCCATTTCAGGAATTCTGAACTTAAAATGGAGGAAACATGCCTATTGCTATTACGAGGCCTAGTATCCATAAATGATTTTACAAAAAACATTTAGAGCCAAAAAAAAAATCATTGAAAATGAAAATAACCAAATTAGATACACATTTGAACTTTATAGCAAGTTTAATTCAACTTCTGGGCCAGTTATTTCTATATTGTGACCATAGCCTTCATTTCTTAATAATATTCAGAGTAATTTAACCAAAAAATTAACATTTTCAGTACAATTTCCTTTTTTCTTTTTTTTAGAATTTACAGTATATATCAATGAAATAACAAATTCCGAATAAATACTCTAAAATTAGGTTATTTATTAGCATTAGCCAGTGAGCTAATATTGTTTGATGCAGCATTGCTTGTCAAATTTCAAGGTAATTCTGACATTTTACCTTTCGTCGTTCTTGTATAAAAATAAAATGCTTCTATCAATCTGATTTGGGTTAATTTCTAGTATGATATTCTAGGAAAAAAATGCTACAATTTGGTACCATTTTTTTTCTTCTGTTGTAATTTGTGGTGGGTTTGGCATATTTTTTTGAAGATTGACTGGAATATTTCTTCACTCTAGTATTTAACTACTGCAATTGTTCCATAACTATTTTCCACTTGATATATGTATAAGAAACTCTGCCTCTATGGTAATCAGCTCTTCTATGTGAAAGGCATTTCAAAATCAAACTAATGAATTGTAGTCTAGGTTAGGTCAAACGTCTTTACACAGTAACAGGTAAATTCCAGTAAGGAGAATTCCACTACAGTGGATGACACTCTGTAAATTTCACCATAGGTAAAATTCACGTTGACATATTCCACGGAGGTGAATTCCACTACAGCAAAATCAAAATACTTGTTACACGCCTAACTACAAATTAGTCGATAGGGTTACTTAACTACAGTTAAAGGCTCTTGTTACATACAATACCTAACAAATTACTTGTTACTTGAATTATAGGATTATGCTTTTTTGGGGCTCGATTCATGTCATCGTAATGAAAGTTCCTCAAAGGCAGCTTTTTACTTGATTTGTTTCTGAGAGTGATTCACCAGAGAGTATTACCTAAGAAGTATTGCAGGTTTTATCCACTGTAGCGAATATCCTGAATGAAATCATGAATTAAAAACAGGGACATGTTTAAAACAAGCATTGGCTAGCCTTCTCAGGATAGAGTTAACCTTGTCTCGAAGGATATGGGATAGGATTGGATACGTGGGCGAGAGAGCTGCTACAACTCCGATCCCAGTGTGTTACTGTAAAAATGTTTTCCGGTTCTCCATATATTCTAGCAGCGCCATCTTGACGGTTTTGCTTCACAGTTTCTGTGCATTTTCCTATCATTTTTGGAGTGATTTTGAACTCATTTACGCTTCTGCTTCTTTTTCATCAACTAAGATGAGCACCATTTCCTTTTGTGTTGGAGAGCTTAGTGTCTCCACCCTGGTGTTTTTGCAGTGTGGCTCATGTCTCCAAATTGCTCAAAATTGTATATTAACTTTTTTATAGTCTTGTAAGTGTGTTTTATATGTTCTTTTACAACTGTCGTATGATTATAAGTTAAACCTTTTGCTATTTTTTGTATGCTTGTATTCCATCCGTCTTGACTTAGGCTAACTCTGACACTTTGCATTCAGCCCAGACTGGTTTTTGTGTACATATGCATCTTCACCTTCTACCACATAATATTATGGTTCCCGTGAGGCTGCCCATCCACCCTTATTATCATTATGTCATAGCAGGGAGCTGCAGCTCTGAAAGTACTTCTAGAAGCAGTGGATGGTCTTTTACAGTTTTCGTTTGGCCACAGTACTTCACTTATCTACTTAGCCTTAGTGTCTGGCCATGTAGCACTGGTTATTGGTACTTGCTCTCTGTGTCTACACTTAGTTAATCCCTTAGAATGAAGCCAACCTTGTTCCAATATTGACCGGTAGACCTTCCTCACCCTTTTACTGGGCTTCCTACTCAGTTTTTGGTATGCTGGCATCCGGTTGTAAGAACTCATCCTCTCTGCCTACTTACTGTAGATCTATGGGAATGACAGATTAGTTTTAATAATGCCGTTATGACTTACTCACCTGCCACCTCTCCATTTTCTAAGTCTCTCTTGCTTACCCTTCCCTCCCCCTAGCTTGGCTAGTGTGTCTACTTGCCTAGGAACATAGATTCCTTCCATTCCAATTCCATGGCATCTGAGATATTCTCAGTTGCTCTATAGAAGGACAGGATAGCTTAACAGCTATCTAGTTTGGCTCTGGGTAGACGAGTTATTATTCCTTTCATGGATTAATTCTATCTGCCGTCTTAGAGACCTCCCTTGGGTGGTCTAGTTGTCCCTTCCCATTCATAGTTAGGCCATAAATCCTTCACTCTCCTAGGAACTTCATTCTATTATCTAGTCTACATTCCCTAGCATCAGAGCATTCCTCATCTGCTTTATAGGCTAGGCTAACTTAATTAGTGGGTTTCTTATGGGCTAACCCTATCCACATAAAGACCAAGAACCATTTGTGGGTTTTCCTTTGTTGCCTTACCAGTTGCCTAGTCTCTGATTGTAGCTTCTCATCCTTAGCAATTTATCTCTTGTTGTGGAGTCTTGATTCCTTTGCCTGGTCTGAATCTCCTTCCCCGAAGTACTTACCATTTAGCCATACTTCAAATCCTGCTGCTTTAGTTCTTCTACCTTTTTATTTGAGAACATTATCGGTACCCCTCCCTCCTTTCATTAGATGAGAGCCTCCCTCCCACCCTTGCCATCTTAGCTGCAGTCTTAGCCTAGTCATATGAGTCTCTTTCCTCTTCCATACCTGAGGAACATCCTCCATTGAAGCTGGTCGATTGGATACCTCCTAGTTGTCAGGATTTCCCTTGAATTTCGATTGCATGGCATCCTGACCGTATTATACGGCTCTCTTTATTTAAAGGGCTAATCCCTCTTCTCTTGATTTAATGTTGATAACTAGATTTTTTGGCAGATTCCTTTATCTACTGCTCTCTACTAACCTGTACCTTTTTTTTATCCCTGGTCTGTTTTGATATAGGATTGTCCTCCTATTTACCGACTTGCCAATGCCACTGCCGCGTTGTGTTGATATTCCTAAGGGTAATGTAAGGGCAATTCATAGGGTATGGTTGCTAGAAATAGCTGCCACCCTAGGCATGGCTGCTGCAACCTCAACAGCAGCCACTGCCTGGTTTAGAAAAGATAGTATGGGAATTTACCACTTTTGATTGTCTAATGGTCCGACCTTGGGAGGGAATAGTGCTCTGTTGATTTGAGCCTTTCTCCCTATTCTACCAGACTGTTTAATTCTGAGCTGTTTTTCCTGAGCTTCCGCTATAGTGTAGCTTTAGCTGTAGCTTGTGTAAGTAGAAATTTTTAATTAAAACACAGTCCTGAAGATTTTCTTTTACAAACTTTTCAACTATAACATAAGATATGTAAAAGTTTTTGATGCTTCATTTGTACTCATTGAAAACTCTCTATCTTTACAGGTTGCGGAAGACATGGAATATTCTATGGTACCCTGCGCCAGGCAAATCAAGTTACCTTGTGGCCATAATACTTGGCGGAAGCATGCGGAGTGCCATGTTTCCAGAGGTTCCTTTGAAATCTGGGAACCTACTAACTGCAGTGTATGCAAGGACTTTATATATACTGGTTCCCACGTCTCCCAGGACGAGAAAGTGCGAGGTAAGAAGACTGTCCCTCATTGGGTGAGAGAGTTCCAGAAAAGCTCTCAACAAGGTGCCCCTTATCTTCCTTTAATGGAACTTAAGGGCTTCCTCTTTCCCAAGGCCGGGGTAACTGCTGTTTTCTGTTATCTGATACCGACAGTAAAACTTCTGTTGGTACAGCTGGACCAGGGAGATAATAAAGTTTAGGATGCTCTTCAGGTGATGAGCCTGGAGGCCGAAAACATGCCGGTGACTTCATCCGTGACGTCGGAGAGAAAGATAATCCTGCTGAGTTCATAAGCCTCTGGATGTCCACCGGGTAAGTAAAGTGCCTAGTACTTCTTTGGCTCACTCCCCCATTCCTGTATTTGCTGCCCCTGCCTAAGCTTCTATCTCTGTTCCTACTCGGAATACAACTTTTTTTCCTGGTCAATTGGAGTGTATAGCAATCATAGAAAATATTAAATCTAAACATAATAGAGCCCATGCATCCTTAGAGGCGAAGATTGGGGATTTCCAGCAAGTCCAAAGCTCTTCCTGCGTCGAGCCTTCCAGATTGCTGGGCGAAGAATCTTTGGCGCTATGCAGAGCTTAAGGCTCTGAGTGAGGAGTACCTCCAACTTGCAGAAGGCAAGGGATCTAAGCCTTTCTCCGACCTAGAATTCTACTCCTCGTTTGATAGTTATCCTTATTGTTTTGTAAAGCTGAAATCAGAATCGTACATAAGAGATGATACATCCCCAAAGAGGCTATCATCATGGACTATAGCAAGGCTCAAACCTTATTGGTAAGGGAGCTAAAGACAGCCTAGTTTACCAATACTTAACTTTTGGCCTTTGGCATGAAACAGGCCTTTACTGCTCCCAAGGATACTGTCTTCCCCTAAACCTCAAACATTTTAGAGGCTGTGAAGAAGGCAGCATTCGAATGTAGACCGCTGCCAGTGCGAGATAAGTGCAAACCTCTCTCTCTCTAACACTTCCTTATTACTCAGACAGTTGGGAAGAAGCTCAACACACCTTTATGATTGGGAAACTAGATAGGGACATTAGAAGCATACAGTTCAAGGAAAGGTTGCTCAGAATCCCAAAATTCTTATTGAAGCCTGAAATACAAGCTAAAGAAAGGGTACTACCTTCTTTTTCCCATCAGTCCTATTTGGAAAAGCTGATTAGGTGCTATTCAAAATCAATCTCTTCCAAGCCTTGGCAAAGACTTATCTGGCTACCTCCCACAGGGATCTGCATGCTCTCCTTTCAGCCAGAAGAGCATGCAGAGAGCACTTCCTAGCCACAGTCACTATTAAGCATGAGCCTGAAAGGTTGATGGACTCAAACATCTGGGGAAAGGATCTCTTTCCTCATAAAGTGGTCAAAGAAGTGATGGCCAAAATGGTTCAGGAAAATAAGGGCCTTATTCAAAAGGGGGGTATATCCTCCAAGAGGAAATTCATCTCCGGAGAAGGACCTCAACCTAAAGACAAGAAACATAGAAGACTGTTTCAAGACAAGAAGCCCTTTCCTGCCATGCCGGCCTCGGTTGTACAAGGTTCACCAGCAGTATGTAATACAGTCTCCAGCCTTCAACCCTGTTTATAAAAGAGCCACCACTACATTTTGTCCAGTCAGAGCTTAGGTGGAAAATGCTAGTGGCAGTCGAAAGTCCAGAAAGGGTGGTCTCTCTAACGGCCAAGGATCCTTTTTAAGGATCAATGCAAGTGTGATCCTTGGGCTCAGAGCATAAGTTCAAAGAGATTAGACTGTAAATGGGGACAGAAACCACCCCAGTTGAAGAGGGTTTTCTAACCAAAAACCCCTTTCATGGAAGATTATTTACAGGATCTTCTCTGAAAGGGAGTTATACGTCGGGCAAAATCCAGAAACTTTCAACAGCGGCTATCCTGCGTGCCAATGAAAGATTCGAACTCTCTTCGAACTATTTAAGTCTTGTCCCTAATAAAACAAAACATTCTGAACGACAAGTTCAAGGTGCTGACTATCTCACAATTGGCATCTTCCAATAGTTTGGTACTTCTCCCCCTACCTTGGTTTCAGACTAACAAGTAAGGCCTATGTATTCAGAGCTATTAACTTCAGTCTCAATATAGCTCCTATGATTTTCACAAAGGTAGCCGAGTACATTTTCCAGCAACCAAGAAACATTGTCCTTCAGGTTATTGTATACCTTGATGACTAGCCAGTCTAGCTTGACACGAAGTCTGAATATCTTTTAGCAGGTCAAGAAGTCAGGAAATTCCTACAGTCTCTAGGCTTTCAAATCAACCTCAAAAAGTCCATGCTATCTCCAGCTCAAGAATTGCAGCGGCTAGGGATTCATTGGATTCTTAAGTCACACATCCTTTCTCTACCGCATGGCAAGAGATATGAAATTGCAAACTCGGTCAGGTACTTACAGTACTTCGATGGAAAGTAATCACTAGCGTCAACTAGAAAGAGTTTTAGGATCACTACTGTTTTTTTGCTGTGACAGACTCAATCCTGAAAACAAGACTTAAGGATGCCATCAAAGTCTAGAAAAGAAGGGCATCAAATTCCCGGAGAGATCCTCACCACAATACCCTGGTTTTACTGCGCAAACAGCTAATGCAGTGGTCCAAAGCCAAAAGCTTGTCAACTCACGTCCCTTTACAGTATCTTCCTCCTGCCAGGGCAGTCCACACAGATGCCTCAAAACAGGCCTGGGGGTGGGTGACATTCCACTTCCAAGAAGACACAGTGTCAGTGGTCAACCATATTTCAGAAGTTCCATATAAACTTTTTGGAAGCCATGACAGTGTTCCTAACTCTGAAGAGAAGGACACCACCCCCCCAAAAAAAATCACACATCTAATTAGTTTCGACAGTAAGACGATAGTCCATTGCAGCAACAGACAGGGCTCAAAGTCTCATCAGATCAACCATGGGATTTGAGCCATTCTCACTTTAGCAAAGCAAAGAACTTGCCATCTCTCAGCAGTTCATTTAGAAGGGGTTCGCATTGTGATGGCAGACACCCTATCAAGATCCTATCAAGATCTGATAACAGAATTGTCACTAGAATCAAAATTGTTCTGTTTCATCCAAGAGCAAGTCATAGAACTGCAAATAGATCTCTTTGCGACAAGCTTCAACACGAATCATCCCCGGTATACAACACCAAACTTGGATCCGGAAGCCAAGGATACGGTTACGATGTCACTGGATTGGAACCAGTGGTCTTCCATTTACCACTCCCCACCGTTCAACCTTCTAATGAAAGTCCTGGGCAATTTGCAGACTTTCAAGGGGACAGCTGCATTAGGGGCCCAAAATTTCCGCTAGAGCAATTGGTACCATCTTGTTTTGGATCTTATACCTCTCCAGATCCCTCTACCCTCCCTATTGCTGTCCCAGGATTTTCATCAAAAGACTGACTTCGCTTCCTCCTGGATAATGAAAAACATCTAAGTCATCATTTTCTCGCCCTAGTGGCTAAAGGATAGTTCGGAGTTGTGATGGAGAAAATTGATTTTAAAAAGAAATACAAGTCCACAACTGCAAAATGGCAATACTTGCCTTCCTGGAAATAATGGATAGATTTCGTTTAAGTACATCAGCCCTCTCCCATTATTATGGATTATCTATTTACACTTATGCTGTTAATAATGAACTAAATAGTAAGCTGTTCAATAAGATCCCTAAAACTTGTGCTAAATTGAAACTAAAAGCGCCTCCCGAGGCCTTATAATGGTCTTTGGAAATAGTCTTGCGCTTAGCCTCCCCCATACATAACGACGCTTCTACTTTTAGGGATCTTACTCAAAAAGTTAATCTGTTTGCTTGCTATTGCCTTTGATGCTAGAGTCATTGAGATTGTAGCACTCTCAAGGAATGATAGCCACATTGAATTAAGGGAATCGTGGGAGGTAATTCTTTACCCAGATCCCATATTG
Source organism: Palaemon carinicauda (assembly GCF_036898095.1). Taxonomy (NCBI): domain Eukaryota; kingdom Metazoa; phylum Arthropoda; class Malacostraca; order Decapoda; family Palaemonidae; genus Palaemon; species Palaemon carinicauda. The sequence continues at coordinate 54,554,186 of NC_090745.1, read as the reverse complement.
CTGGCTAAAAATTAACTTCCCACAAAACATTGGGGGCCCGGGAAAATCGCTCCGCTAAAAGAAGACCCTTCCCTGTGCCCTGTGGAATGCCTGAGGGCTTAGCAGTTAAAGAGTAGGATCCTTTAAGGGTGGACAGCTTTTAAAAGGGGAAACAACAGGATCTAATCTCTGTTTTAAACAGCTAAGGTCCAAAGTCACCTGTTTTATCAGAAGGGCTGACCCCACAAAATGCCATCGGGTCATGACCTGAGAAGAGTGGCCTCTTCCTTAAAATTTTCCAGTACATGTCCTTTGAAGGCTTGCAGGCTTACACAGGTCAAAAATCTTCAGGAGTATTTTTATAAACATTACTCGTGTCAATTGGAAGAGATTAAACTGTACCAAACGTGTTTCACACAATTGTACATAATTCCTTTTGTATATATTATGCTTGTATCTTCGCTCCTCCCTCGCACTAAAACGAACATGAAAATTCCTGTCTGGTTTTTCCTCTGTAATATTGTCTGTCTTGTGAACGTGTTATGTCCTGTTGCCTTGAGGTTTTGTATATAAGGAGAGTGTTCCACAATAATATAACTCAGTCGTTTCCAATCTGCCTTTGAGTTCACACCCTTACTCGGCGCCGTCACATTGGTGACCGAGGAAGTCGACTCGCTCCCACTGCCTTCCACACCCACCTCCCTTGCCCCTCCATCGTTGGTACTATGACGGAGGCTGACTCTACTCCGGCAGTTGGCACTGCGGCCGCCCCATTGAAACTTTCACCGTTCGCCAGCGGAGAAGCGTTCGCTTGGTTTCAACGTGCTGAAGTCCACTTTCGTATCAGGGGCGTGACTCGCTCAACCACCAAAGCGGATTATGTTCTCGTGGCGATACCCGAGGACACCTTCCCAGAAATATCCGACTGGCTTTGTGAACAAGGAGACACCCCAATAGCGTATGACGCCCTCAAATCATACCTTTTGCAGCAGTACTCGCCGTCGCCAGCCGCCCGTATAGCAGAGCTTTTTCAGCTCTCGCAACAACCGTTGGGGGACCAAAGGGCTTCGCTTGCCCTCAGGGAAATGACCAGTATCGCTCGCCTTCAACCTGCCGCAGACGGCTCTCCTCGTGAGGTGAACCTACTCCGTGCCCTTTGGATACGCTGTTTACCTGAACCTGTGAGCGCTGCCATACCCGATGTCGATAGTTTACCCATAAAGGACTTGATGACCAAAGCCGACGCCCTTATGGACAGCCACTTCAAGACCTCCATCAACGCCTCCACCCCTGACGACGAGGATGCCTATTCAACGTCAACCGAAGCTGACATGAATGCCGTAGGACATACACGCCTACCCCGTGACGTGCCGAAAATCTTCAGGAGTATTTTTATAAACATTACTCGTGTCAATTGGAAGAGATTAAACTGTACCAAACGTGTTTCACACAATTGTACATAATTCCTTTTGTATATATTATGCTTGTATCTTCGCTCCTCCCTCGCACTAAAACGAACATGAAAATTCCTGTCTGGTTTTTCCTCTGTAATATTGTCTGTCTTGTGAACGTGTTATGTCCTGTTGCCTTGAGGTTTTGTATATAAGGAGAGTGTTCCACAATAATATAACTCAGTCGTTTCCAATCTGCCTTTGAGTTCACACCCTTACTCGGCGCCGTCACATTGGTGACCGAGGAAGTCGACTCGCTCCCACTGCCTTCCACACCCACCTCCCTTGCCCCTCCATCGTTGGTACTATGACGGAGGCTGACTCTACTCCGGCAGTTGGCACTGCGGCCGCCCCATTGAAACTTTCACCGTTCGCCAGCGGAGAAGCGTTCGCTTGGTTTCAACGTGCTGAAGTCCACTTTCGTATCAGGGGCGTGACTCGCTCAACCACCAAAGCGGATTATGTTCTCGTGGCGATACCCGAGGACACCTTCCCAGAAATATCCGACTGGCTTTGTGAACAAGGAGACACCCCAATAGCGTATGACGCCCTCAAATCATACCTTTTGCAGCAGTACTCGCCGTCGCCAGCCGCCCGTATAGCAGAGCTTTTTCAGCTCTCGCAACAACCGTTGGGGGACCAAAGGGCTTCGCTTGCCCTCAGGGAAATGACCAGTATCGCTCGCCTTCAACCTGCCGCAGACGGCTCTCCTCGTGAGGTGAACCTACTCCGTGCCCTTTGGATACGCTGTTTACCTGAACCTGTGAGCGCTGCCATACCCGATGTCGATAGTTTACCCATAAAGGACTTGATGACCAAAGCCGACGCCCTTATGGACAGCCACTTCAAGACCTCCATCAACGCCTCCACCCCTGACGACGAGGATGCCTATTCAACGTCAACCGAAGCTGACATGAATGCCGTAGGACATACACGCCTACCCCGTGACGTGCCGAAGCGGCGACACAGCCGCCCACCACCCACCAATCGCTCGCGCCCCAACGAACGACTTCTACAGCCACTTACTACCTCCCATCCGCCGCAGTTTTGCTACTACCACTTCAGATTCGGGGCAACCGCGAAGAAATGTGCCAAAGATTGTCAGTGGCCAAAAAACGTGTAAGTAGGCCATCGCTTGTGGCGGTGGCCTCCCATGTTTCTAATCTTTTCTTTTTACAGGATGCAGGAACGGGCGTGCGATTTTTGGTAGACACGGGTGCTTGTCGTTCTCTTTTGCCAAGGAAACTGTTCAAGGCACAACGTAGTCTGTCTACATCTGCCGACGTCCGCTTGGTAGCTGCCAACGGATCTGCGATACCCACCTACGGTTACGAGAGCCTCACATTATCGTTCGGAAACGGTAAATTCAATTGGAAGTTTCTCGTTGCTGACGTCACAATGCCAATCCTTGGTGCGGATTTCCTCTCTCATTTCCACCTTCTGGTCGATGTCGCCCACCGACGATTGGTCAACGCAGACTCGTACTTGTCGACACCTCTTCAACCCGCCCCCTCTAACCTCGCTCTCCACATCAGCGCACCCACGGATGCCTACGCCCACCTCCTCACGTCGTACCCGGAAGTTTTCCGTCCAGAACCTCGCCAAACGCCCACGGTTCCTGCCAAGCACGGTATTTATCACCATATCAAGACGACGGGACCCCCAATCTTCGCAAAATTCAGACGTCTGGCACCGGAACGATTGGCAGCCGCCAAACAGACGTTCGCTGAAATGGAGAAAATGGGCCTTTGCCAAAAGGCCTCCAGCCCATGGTCATCACCCTTACACATCGTTCTGAAGAAAGACGGCTTCCTCCATCCGTGCGGGGATTACAGGCGCCTGAACATGCAAACAGAACCGGATCACTATCCCCCACCCAAACCTTGCCGATGTAACCTCCTACCTGCACAAAGCGAAGGTTTTCTCTACGCTCGACCTCCTGAAGCGGTATTATCAGGTGCCTTTGAACCCAGAAGACATCCCCAAGACCGCCATCACCACTCCGTTTGGCACATACACCTTCAATTACTCTTGTTTTGGCCTTCGTAATGCTGGGGCAACGTTTCATCGTCTCATGGATGGCATCTTAGGGGACCTCCCTTTCTGTGTATGTTATGTGGACGACATACTTGTGTTCTCCTCCTCAAAAGAGGAACACCTCCGTCACCTGCGCATCGTGCTCGACCGCCTGCAACAAAACGGCCTTGTAGTCCGGTAAGACAAGTGCACCTTTGGCCCCAACGAAGTGTCGTTCTTAGGGCACCGTATCACTCCTGAAGGAGTCCATCCCCTCCCTGAGAAGGTAGCAGCCGTTCAGAATTTCCCCACGCCCTCGACCGTCAAAGCTCCGCAGGAATTCTTAGGCATGATCAACTATTATCACCGTTTTCTGCCAGCCATTGCCACCACTCTTGCTCCCCTCTACGCCTCCCTCAAGGGCAAGCCAAAGGACTTGAAGTGGGGTCCCCTTCAAGAAGCAGCCTTCTGCAATGCAAAGAAGGCCCTATCAACTGCTGCGGCTCTCACTTTTCCTATCCCACACGCCCCTCTCCTTCTCTCCACCGATGCCAGCGACGTCGCTATTGGTGCAGTACTCGAGCAGGCGGTCAAAGGCTCGCCCCGCCCATTGGCCTTCTTCAGCAGAAAACTGTCCAAGGCAGAATCGGGTTATTCTACCTTCGATCGAGAATTGTTGGCGGTGCACTTGGCTGTCCGTCACTTTCGCCATTTCTTAGAAGGTACGCCCTTCGTCATTCGTACAGACCACATGCCTCTGGTGCACGCCTTCACTCGACAGTCTGACGCCTGGTCCGCCCGTGAACGCCGACATCTCTCCGCCGTGGCTGAATACAATTGCACCCTCCAATACGTCCCTGGGAAAATGAATCTCGTTGCCGATGCCCTGTCAAGAAACACGCTGGCTGCCGTTCAACTGGGATTGGATTATAACGCCCTGGCTGAAGCCCAACGACAGGATCCAGAGTATCAAGCTTGTAGGACATCCTGCACATCACTCCGTTGGGAGGATTTTCCCCTCTAAGACTCCAACACCACCCTCCTCTGTGACGTCAGTATTGGTAGACCGCGACCTTGGATTCCTGCTCCCATGCGCCGACAGGTGTTTGATTTCATCCACGGCCTTTCACATCCCTCGTGCCGTTCTACTGCACAGCTGCTGAAGGCAAAGTTCATTTGGCATGGCATTTCTAAGGATGCTAAGGATTGGGTCCGTGCCTGTACTTCTTGCCAAACTTCCAAAGTACATCGACACACGGATTCAGGAGTGGGCACCTTTCCTCAACCTCAGCGTCGTTTCACACACATTCACGTCAACGTTGTAGGCCCCCTACCCACATCACAAGGACATCGTTACCTGTTTACCGTCATCGACCGCTCCACTCGTTGGCCTGAAGCCATTCCCATGGAAACTGCAACGTCCGCCTCATGTACATCTGCCTTACTCTCTGGATGGATTTCAAGATTCGGTATCCCTGAGCATATTA
>NC_090745.1:54539253-54541753 GCF_036898095.1 Palaemon carinicauda | reverse complement strand
AACGTTAAAATTGATGCCATATATGAACTAAGAACCGAGACTTGACAGTCTCTTCTACATAAATCCTTCGCTGCAAGTTAACATCTGAAATTCCACCAAATCAACTGCTTGATCAAGATCATTCTAAAATCTGGTATAGCTGGAATAAAACTTCTACAATACTGTTTAGTATTGATCCTTGTGATCGAAAAACCATGACTGATATAAATAACATTCAACTGCATACCTAGCATTGCGTGCAGAATGTTACTACCTGGGAAGATATGAATGCAAATAACGGACAGAATTATGAAAAACCTTCAGCAACATATATTTGGAAATAACTGATTAATGGTTCCAGATGAGACTCAGTAGCTGAAGACCAGGCAGAAGAATAATACTTGAAACAATAATCTATTATACATGAATGTTTATTAACCCTGCGTGTTTAATGTGGACACCATACGGGACCGAGCACATGCGGAAAACCATATTTTTCAAGATTTGGCGGGATATTTCAGCTTTTCCCCACCATGTTGAGGTGCGCAGTGTCAGTTTGTGTTGTGATTCGATCGTGGATGGACATGTCAAGTTGAGCTCCAGGAATTCGCCGTCTCATAGCCCTTCAAAGTTTGCTTGGTCACCAGGTGGGTACCTTATTACCGAACAAAGTAAAACTTTAAAATAGTATACTTTTACATTTAGATATATATCTCATAATGTTATTGATAAAAGTTGATGAGATTTTGAGTTAGCAATGGTGAATAGTGTTGCCATATTGTGATTTGGTTACCATGAGGCTCTGTGGCCATGTGTGCCGGTAATAAGTGAAAATTAAAGTGTGGTTTTTATCTTTTTTCAGTTTCCGAAGATGCCAAAGAGATTCCCATCCAAAAAGGAAATTGAGGCCAGTGCCACCCCTGTACCATCTATCAGTTCCACCACTGTGTCATACATCAGTTCCAACCCTGTGACATACATCAGTTCTACCCCTGTGCCATCACCCAGTGGCTTATGTCAAATGACCCTCTCAGAAGAATTTTTTTGTTTTTTGTATTTTTTTAGAATCTTTTAAGTATTCATATTTATTTTTTTAACTGTCTTGTATTCTAGAATATATATGTGGTATCCTCATATAATTTGAGGGTCTTATATTGGTTTCTGAAAAAGCATTAGGGAAAATACCTTATGTCAAATGGCCCTATCGGAAGATTTTTTTGTTCATTTTTTGTTTTCTAGAATCTTTTAAGCATTCATATTTAGCTTTTTTAACTTGCCTTGTATTCTAGAGTCTATATGGGGTATCCACATACAATTTGGGGGTCCTATATTGATTTTTGAGAGAGCAATAGGGAAAATACCTTATGTCAAACGGCCCTCTCCGAAGAACCTTTTTGTTTTTGTTTCTTTGGATTCTTGTCAGTACTCATATTTAGTTTATTTAACTTGTCTTGTATTCTAGAAAGTATATTTGGTATCCACATATAATTTGAGGGTCTTATAATGATTTCTGAGAGAACAATAGGGAAAGTACTTTATGTCAAATGGCCCTCCCAAAATAGATTTGTGTTTTTAGTTTTTTTCGATACTTTTGATTACCCAGATTTACTTTTTTTAGCTGCTTTGTATTCTAGAATGGTCAATTCACAATTGTGTAAGATATTAAAGAAATATTTTATTATTTAGGTGGATTATAGGGGACATATTTAAAGTGTTTTTTTACGGCCAAATAATTTCCCTTTTTTTTCATCCCCCTTACAGATTTTGTATTTATGCCCAGGGGTCTTGAAAATTGGTTTAGATGTTCTCATACATCTATCTTCAATATCCAGGTCACCAAAGTATTATTGGCTAAGTGCAAATAAATTTATGGTCGGTTTTGTGAATGTATATATTTTTGTATAGTTATTTTTTCAAAATATTTGTAATAAATATTAAAAAAAACACAGTCTTATTTTTCATTACTTCTGACATAGTATTAAGGAATGATTAGTGATCAATGTGCAAATTTCAGTTGTTTGATATCTTTAATAATAAATGAGTTATTAGATCCGAAAATGGAGGTCACTGTACATGTACCAGGTTACTAACGGCGGACCAACAAAGTATTGTTACTTACGCAGGGTAAGGTGATATGACAATAACATTGAATGTTTAAAAAAAAAAAGTTGACATGTCAAAAAATGTCATTAATACCAACTGTTCAATAATTCTCGTAAACTTTTAAAGGTACGATTTTCTTCTAAGGACTTGAAATACTTGAAAACCTCCAAGATCGTAAAATCTTACTATGGAATGAAGCCTGTAGAGGAATCTACATAGTTCTGCAGATAGTCAGGTTAGTGCCTTCCAGTAATTCCTGTGTGTCACAGTCTAGATGTCAGACAAGGTAAACTTTGGTCAAACCTTTAGTTACTATGCATACCTCATGTATATCCGAGTCCTTTTGCTCTGCTTCATTCCTACCATGCTGAGATCTTACCTCGATATGATCATGACAAAGATTGCTGAGAGTGTAAAA
>NC_090745.1:54509253-54536753 GCF_036898095.1 Palaemon carinicauda | reverse complement strand
TTTGGTAATCTCATTGTTGTCAGGTGTATGAGTACAGAGGAAAATATGTAAAGAATAGGGCCCAGACTATTCGGTATATGTGTAGGCAAAGAGAAAAAATTAACCTCAACCAGAGAGAATGATCCAGTGTATTACTGTCTGGCCAGTCAAAGGACACCATATCTCTCTAGCGGTAGCATTTCAACGGTTGGCTGGTGCCCTGGCCACCCTGCTCCCCATCGTATAAAAAAAACAACGTGGTTTTGGCCTAATCAGTGGCCTTTGCTTCTCTATGATTAGGCATATACATAAGTTAATATCGATATGATATGCGCAGGTTAGTCGTAATTGTCAATCTCGTAAAAAGTCATGGAGTTATAATTGAGTGACATCTTTTTTTTTTTTTTTTTTATTTATTTTTTATTTTGGTCACAAGGGAACAAACTATCGACGGTATTCGCCACAATCGGTAGTTATGACATGCAAGGCTCTGATACACAGATGTGTGACTACGGAATTTTAATAAAAATAAACTTTTAACCGAATTTGTTCGTGAGCCTCAAATCTAATCCAATCACGAACTTTTTATAAGAAACATTTAAAGACACTTAAAGGCACTTCAACTAATTTCTCCGTTGTTTAAGTCAAGTAAATACGAAATCCAAAAGACTAACTGGTGTCATTATAGGAATTCCTCTACGGATCAAGGTTTTTCTTTTTCATTGGATACAAACTACAAAACGGTGTATGAAGGTACTATTATTTAGAAAGATTCTTACAAGAGATGTGTGTTTCTATATGTTGAAATTCATCAAATTGATATCAGATCAGTAGAACATCAATTTCAGGAAGAAAAATAAGAAGCAGTTAACAAACAATTATGATGACCATTTAAATAGGAATGAAATACAACATAAACGTCTTTTATAAAGATTTCACAAAATAAAACCATCTTTCTTTTTGCCTGAACATGGTTTACAGTCGTATTGCATACTGTAGTTATGACAAATTGATATTGTTTTTTCAACACTTATAGTTTTCATTCATGATATCTGATTCACTTTTGAGAAACACTTTGAGTCCGTGGATCCTTCAATTTCAAAAAAAAAAAAAAAAAAAAAAAAAAAATAGCTTCTTGTCAGTGTTTCAAAATATTCGGTGATCAATCTAATCTGAAAAAATGTTTTAATTCTTTCATTCTGCTTGTTTTGTGTGTTGTTCTCCTATCTGGTCATGAGCTACGGAATCTCATCTTTATTTGCTGATTTGTTGGAGAGGAACTTACAGTCTATAAAATTTCTTATTCGCGATCTATATATCAATCTATGGCACTATTGTTCACTTAGTTTGCTCTGCATACTGTTTTTCATAATTCTAACCATCCTTTGCATCTATGATCGTTCCGGACAGCGCCATCGTGTACGAAATATTAGGTATGCAGTTAATTCTGATAGTTATGCATTCTCCATAATAAGGCTTAATATTTCACAGTTTTCTGTAAGTTTTATTTTTTATTTGTTTATTTATTTATTTATATATATTTTTTTTAAAGATGTAACCAAGATGTGAAATGATCATCAAAAGTAGGTAGTTGAATTGGTGGGACTTCAAAAGTACAAATGTACAACGAATGATTTTTTTTTTTTTTATGTTGAACAGGCTAACAGAAATTTACAGGCGGCTAACATAAATATCTATTTATATATACTGTGCATGAAAGATCTATACTAACATTGTTTTTGGGCTCAAGCCATGTCGTCCTGATGGAGGTTCCTTAAAGTAGCTTCCTAAGGGATATATGTACTACAGTGATATTCCCAGAGAATTTTTCCTTTAGGTATCCAGAATTCTAACTCCTGGCACGAATATCTTTAAAATTTCTCCTAAGGATATCGCATAATATCAGCGGACGCATTCTTGACACGCCTCCATAGCAATCTGCACCCCAAACAGCGTTTTGGCTTCGAGGAGGATGTGGCAAAATAAAAGGGAGCCGTCAAAAGGCTATCCCCGCTCTCGTAATACTATTGGGAATACAACAGCGCCATTCCCACGATGGCGGACATTCCTTTTTTTGTAGCGATCTCGCTCGGTGATATTTCCTGGTGATCTAACTTTTCGATCGTTTTACAGGATTATTATTATGCTTTCTCCATCTTCCTCCGTTTCTGGAAAGTTGAGTATCGGGTCTTTACTATGAGTATATTTTAGCTCCTGTTTCAAAATGAAATTAGAGTATTTTATTGTGTTTAAGAGCTAGGCCAGTTACTGGAGGCGCCATGGCGCCGTCATTCGTTAGACATGTGTTATTTAGATAGCAGAACGACTTCCAGTTTTTAATAGCTTTATTTGATTATTTTAATTATTTAGCTATTTAGGCAATTATTATTGTAAAGTTTCGATAATGTGCATAATTTTTTTTTCCGCCATTTCTCTGTCGATTGTATAGTTAGAGTTTCAGTGATTCAGGTAACCGAGATCTCATATAGCCTAGGTAACCTTACCTAGACGTTTTACTATACGTTCAGAATTTCCCCGGTTACCCTCGAGTATTGTTTTCATTCAGTGGAGACTGATACCTCCTATAATGTTATGAAACATTACACGTCTCTTCGGAGACTTAAGGGTAATCTCTTTCCCTCTGAGTGTAGCCTCAGGCTACAACCCTATTAGCCGTGCCTTGAATTTTATTCAGACATGGATAACTTAGGGTTTGTCCTGCCTCTTCCCTTAACCATTGGTTGTGGTATACCATCAGGTTTTGGGATTAAGTCAGAATCTCGGAGTATTTAGTCTTTTGTCGGCGACCTGTCGGCAGGGTGAATGGGTTGTAGGATACCATCATTCCCCTGCCGGCCAGGTGGCCGGCAATGGAGGTTAGGCCTCATTAGCCCAGCCGGCAGCCAAGATGGCTGCCGGCGACCATGATGGCCGTGAGAGGGAAGTCCCTTCTGTTCCCAAGGTTCTTCAGTCCTCCCTTGGACTGCTGCTACAGGGCTTGTTGCCGGGGTACTGCCGGCCAGGCCGGCATAGATAGTGCTGACTCAGTTGGCAGCACGCCGACTGTACTGGTACTGCTGGACTTGCCGGCCGGCAGTGTATCGGCGGTACTTTGTCGGCAATAGTAGTGTAGCTGCATGGAAGCCTGAATGGTACATTCTCCCCTTCTATTAGATCCTTCTTTCTGGAAAAAGGCAGTCAAATTAGACTTTTACATCCTTAATTACTGTATACATTCACAGAAAGGATTAGCCTTTTTTTCCATGCTATCTCTCTCTCTCTCTCTAGCTAGCATGCCAGGTATGCCGGCAAGAATAGCTATGCCGGCTACATGCCGGCTGAACTACTGTATATATTATACAGGTAGCCAGTATATCTGCAGTATAGAATATACTGCAGATAGAAAACTACTATATAGTTTATACTAGTAGTTATTTCCAATATATTTTGGATATCCAACACAAGCATTTGCTGACCCCAATCCTATATTGAATGAATATGATTTCTTCAATATCCTGATTAGAAATCAGTATTAGGATTACCCTACAATATTAAACAGTTCAAGTCAGGAGTAATACACTCCTAACCCTTAAAGGGTGGAGCCTTTTTCCTTGAGTCTTCCTGATCAGGAAACTCCATATTTTAATATAATAGGAAGACTACAGCAAATAGGCTGAGTGGGATATACAAATATATGTCTTTATTTTCCTAGTCCAGCTGGCTTCATGTTAGATGGACCATACTGTCATATGCTACTATGAAGGCAGCATAATGACTAGACTACAATACATGATGTACAGTAGCCAGTATATTGCAATATAGACTTACTGCATTTAGAAAACTACAGTACCATGATACAGTAGTATTTTCTGACATACCTCGGGTACCCTTGTACGAGCATTCTGCTGGTACCGTTCATATATTGAATGAATAGTTTTCTTCAATATTCTGATCGAGAATCAATCATCCTGACCCCACAGTATTAACATTATTTTGAGACAGTGCTTTGATACTTCTCTACCCCTAGGGGTAAGAATCCTTCTACTTGGAGTTACTCTATAGAGAAATCTCCATGTAGTTAATACTGAGGGGAGGCAACAGCATTTCCTCACAGGGGTACAAAAGTATGTATCTCTTACTATCCCTTTATAGCTTACTATCCTAAGCTACTCTATTGTAAAGGATATTTGCATGTTGATTGTCAAGGAGATAATCCATTGTATACTCATTTGGTTTTCCTTTCTTTACAGGAGGAACACCAGATTTTTTGTGCTGTAGTCCTCAGCAAGGCCAAGAGTAAGTAATTTTACGGTCATAGTACTTGCAGGTTTCATGCCCCCTGCAATATTATTTCCGGATCCCTACATTATTGGAACCCACAGGTTTGCAATATATGTCGGACATTAATGTCCGAAGGTTTTGAAAATCCCAAGTCTACAGAGACTAGGGATACAGCTCAATATAAATTACACATCTGGGTGAGAGGCTTTCAAAAGTTCTCTCCGGGACCTTTCCTACCTATTGATGGGATGCGTAAGCTACTATTTCCGGAAGCAAGTGAGGAAACAGTAGTGCCTCAGGAGCTAACTATATCCCCTGATGGCCAGAAAACCTTAGGGATTAAGGGCAAGAATTGCTCCAAGTTAGAAAAGGAGAATGTTGCGTCGGAATTTCCTCCGCCTGTGCCGGCTTTAGAGCCATTGATGTCAACATCTTCGTCTTCTACCCCTAATTTGGATAATGTGGTACAATCATGTATCCAGCTGAAGAATCAAATAGAGAGCTTTCGTAGACAAAACGAAAAGCAGGAAGTAAAACGCAAGATAGATCCTCGTAAAGTTTCTCTTGTCGCTTCCAAGGGGTCAGTCAAACGACCCATGAATCAAGACCTACCAACATGCTCCATAACCAATCCCTGGAGCTTCGCGGAGCAGATGCCGATTTCAAATGGCAATCTCTTCATCTCAGAGAAAATAGGTGCTGTTCCTTTGGACAAAATTCAATTTTGGCCAAGCTTTGATGTTTTCCCTAATTGTTGGGTTCGAGTGAAGTACGAACCAAAGTCAAGATAAGGAACGGAACCAAAGGAGGTCTTGATTCTCGACCATGATAAGGCACAGACTATCCTTTCAGGTGGTCTAAGAAAGACGGGTTATTCAGAGTCGAAGGTATTCTCACTGAATAACGGACACCCTTCCTTTCTTGCTCCTACTTCACTCTCATTCTCCTTTATGGGGAAGGCATTTACTTTTGTTGCCAAAGCGGTAGATGCGGGTAAGCCATGTCCCACACTCGATGAGTGCAAGCCTTTGTCACCAGCTTTTCCCAGACAGGAAAAGGATTGGAAGGAAGTCCATTTGACATTTTCACTAGGAAAATTAGACAAGGACGTCACAAGTCGACAATTCAAGTTATGTCTCCCTAAATTGTCTGAGTTGCTCTTGTGTAATGAAAAGGAGTCAAAGGAGATACTTGCGACATCCCTTTCTCTACAAAACTACATAGAGTTATGTTCAACCTACGAAAGTACCCCAGACATGCTCATGGTCATAGCCAAAATGCATTTGGCTATCTTGGTGAAGGACTTTTACGCCTTTATGAAGGCTAGGAGAGCATGTAGAGAGTTTGTGTTCGCTGATGCAACAGTAAAACACGAAACAAGGAAGCTAATATCTTCCAACATCTGGGGTAAAGACCTCTTCCCACACGAGGTCACTAAGGAAGTAATTAAGAACGCCACCATGGAGAACATAAATCTTCTCCAAAAATGGGGCATTCCTTCAAGAGAAAATCTTCTGTGGTTGTGGGTCCCCAACCTAAAAAAAAGATTGGAAATGCTGGAAATATCCGGGTTGCTCAACAACATCCCACTATTCCAGTGACCACGGTGCTACAGGCAGATGGTCAAAAGTCTAAGCCTAATGACTACTTGAAGCATAAAGATGCTTCGGCTAGGAGGAACTTTCCTTCAGGATCGCAGGACCTTCGATCCTTCGGTCCAAAGCCTATTCAAGATGAGCGATTGATGGGAAACAGAAATGTCCCTACCATCATTTCCTTACCTTCTCCTACAGTTCAAAACCCTCCTGGAGGAGTATACCTGAGAGCTATAGAGCATATAGGTAGTAAGAAAACTTTAGCTCATCGAGTTCCAGGGAAGGCTGCTTCATGTTCACGAGAAGGACTCAAGATATCAATGAGCCATTCTGAACTTGTCGCCACCCAGCAAGTTCATAAAAAAAAGGCAAGTTCTGAATGTTAATCCTTCTGAACAAATGGACCTTGTTCCAATTAAGGGTGTTCGTAGTCTTGTCAGACCTGAAAGGTGTCCTTCGGAACCTTTCAGTCAACCACCCCCCTTCCTCCTATCTAGAATTCATGTTACAGAGAGTAACATTCATCCTAAGGAAGATACGTGTCGGACTCACAATCCTAAGTATCTTCAAAGGATTGACGAACTTAGTCACGTCAAATTCAAGCCTAGAAATAGTTCAGGTATTAATATACCTGATCAAGAGGCTGGAGTGGGCAGCACCCGAAGTGTCCGGCCAATGTGCATTCAAAGAGATGACCTGGTTCCTGGGACATCACGGATGTAAGATAAGCTTCTAGAAGTCTCGACTTTCTCCAGCTCAGGGGTTTCGATGTTTAAAAAACCATCGAAGCCCTCAGTCACATCAACTCTCCTCTCCTTTGGAAATATAAAAGGAGTTTGTGAGGTCTGTCAAGAGACTCAGGTATTCAGTCTGAATTCCAAAACGCCAACAGGAAAAAGCGCTAAACTTTCCCCATTTCGCTATAGTGACAGACCTGGTGCTAAGGGCACACTGGAAAGATGCGTTAAGAGCTTGGAGAAAACAGGCATCAAACGCTTGAAGAGATAAAAAAAGACTGAGATCGGTCCCTCTTTAATCGCTTCTCTAACAGAAATTAGAGCACGAAAGTCCCAAGACTCTGCTGGTCCTTTCATGGGTGGGGAAGCCCCCTCCACACAGATCAGACTCCCTACGACAGATCTGGGACACGTAAGCGATAATAAGACGTCACATTCGAACGTCTCATTCAGTCTTGGTGAAGTTCCCCATCCCTCTCTTAAAGGGACGGCACCTACCAGCAGTTCATTTACAATTGATCCACGATGTGACGGTGGATACTCTACTTCGATACAAACCGATAGAGTTGGAATGGTCCATGGGCTCAGACATATTCCCTCTGAGATGGGAACAAGTCCCGGAACTGCAATTCAACCTCTTCATCACGAGTGTCTTCAAGAAACTACATCGCTAAATAGCCCCTTACGAGGATCCTCTAGTGGGGCTGATAGACTAGATGAGGCTAGTCCTAGCTCTGACCCAAGGTATATTTCCGAAGATTCAGAAATTAACAGCCTTCGTTTTATCACAGAGAACCCAAACCCTTCATTTCATGATTTTCTCGCTCGAGCGGATAGAAAAAGGTTTGGGATCTCAAAAGGCAACATAGAATTCTTAGAAGAATACAAGGCCAAGTCAACTAGAAGACAATATGAGTCTTCCTGGAAAAAAGTGGGTTGCGTTTGTAAAAGCAAAAGGACCGAAAGAAATTTCAATGAACTTCTGTCTGTCCTTCTTTGTCCACCTTCATAGCCAAGGTCTGCGGCAAATACGATAAATACGTGCAAGTCAGCCTTGACTAGGCCTCTCCTATATGCCTTTTAAGTGGATCTGGCGAATGAATTCTTTAATAAGATTCCGAAGGCATGTGCTAGGCTTAAGCCCGCGGTACCACCGAAGCCCATCTCTTGGTCTTTGGACAAGGTCTTACATTATGCCTTATCTGTGAACAATGAAGATTGTTCTCTTAAGGATCTACCCCAAAAGGTTATTTTTCTTTTCGCTATCGCCTCCGGGGCTAGAGTTAGTGAAATAGTGGCCCTATCCAGAGATGAGGGTCACATTCAGTTCACGGAAGTGGGAGAACTGAATCTATTTCCTGATCCATCTTTTCTCGCTAAAAACGAGCTACCCACTAAGAGGTGGGGTCCCTGGAGAATCTGCCCTCTGAAGGAAGATGTCTATCTATGTCCTATAGAGTGTCTAAAGGTCTATCTTCTCTAGAACTTCAGACTTAAGGGGAGGACAGCTCTTTAAAGATGAAACTTCTGGATCAAATTTATCCCTAAAACAACTAAGGGTTAAGCTCACCTACTTTTTTCGTAGAGCGGATCCGGACAGTACTCGTGCAGGTCATGATCCGAGAAAGATTGCTTCATCACTGAACTTCTTTCAGTATATGGACTTTGAGCGCCTTCGTTCATACACTGGATAGAAATCATCCAGAGTGTTTTACAAACACTATGCAAAACAAGTGCATGGACTGAAACACTTCGTAGTGGCGGCAGGTAGTGTATTAAAACCAGCCCCCTAATTACTGTGGTAAACAGTTTACATACACTATGCTACACAAATACATGATCTGAAGCAATATGTGGTGACGGCAGGTAGAATATTTAACCTGCCGTCTAATTCTACGATGAACTGCTAATTGACTGGGACTGTCAATTAAAGGGAGAAGTGGTCACCCTTCTTAGGTGTGACTTCTTTTAATTAAGTGTTACCATGATAACACTAGCTCTGTTCAAAATCCCAGGTGTGGAATTATACAGATAGCACTAGTGCCGGGGTACGAAGTACACAGTGCAGATAGAAGTAACCAGTACAGGAATTATGAAGAGAAATTGTTTTATAATTTTTCTTCAGTCTGAGAGTGGCACTCATCATTTCTTCCTTCAAGAAGGAAATATAGTCTCTGTACTTGTTACAAGTATAATCCCATTGTCATACTACATTCGTTTTACTGAACATCTTTTAGTCATTTATTAGTAATAAATGTCTATTAGAATGTAGTGCATCCACCTTCGCCAGACAATTGTATGTATACATGCCTGAGTTCTTCAACTTACCAAAGTAAGTATCCTTCATATATTTGTATGCATCAAATTATAGATATAAGAGACACTGATGTTATTTTAGCAAAATATACAACAATGAGACTATTTGTATATTCAGTGTGTACTTATGTTTGGTCATACTATGTATGTTAACCTTAAGATCCCTTTTCTACTGTCTAGAATGACTCTTCCCTGTAGGAGGCAGGAAGCACTAACACTGGTTATGATTAGTGATGGTGACGAATAACGGTAACGTCCCTTGTCTCATGTGGTCCCCATGACCATAGAAAAGGTTGCTATAAGGTTAAGGCACTGATTAAAAATCCACAGATACACTAATGCTCTGGTATGCTTCCATCAGGACGACATGGCTTGAGCCCAAATACGGATTTTGAGCGAAGCGAAAAATCAATTTTTGGGTGAGATGGCCATGTCGTCCTGATGGACCCACTCATCTCTTCTAAAAAAAAAGATCTTCACAGTATCCCTCCCGTGGTATTGTATCTGTAACACCACGCTCAATGCTACAAGGAATGTCCGCCATCGTGGGAATGGCTGTTGTATTCCCAATAGTATTACGAGAGCGGGGATAGCCTTTGGACGGCTCCCTTTTATTTTGCCACATCTTCCTCGAAGCCAAAACGCTGTTTGGGGTGCAGATTGCTATGGAGGCGTGTCAAGAATGCGTCCGCTGATATTATGCGATATCCTTAGGAGAAATTTTAAGGGTATTCGCGCCAGGAGTTAGAATTCTGGATACCTAAAGGTAAAATTCTCTGGGAATATCACTGTAGTACATATATCCCTTAGGAAGCTACTTTAAGGAAATTCCATCAGGACGACACGGCCATCTCACCCAAAAATAGATTTTTCGCTTCGCTCAAAATCTGTTTATTGCTCCTTTTAATTTCTTTTAATTGTTCATTACTTATCTTGTAGTTTATAAATTTCCTTATTTCCTTTCCTCACTGGGCTATTTTTTTCTGCTGTTGGAATAACTGGGCTTTTAGCATCCTTCTTTTCCAACAACGATTGTAGCTTAGCTAATAATAATAATAATAATAATAATAATAATAATAATAATAATAATAATAATAATAATAATAATAGATACTCTGAGAGTCCAGACCGCCGGCACGACAACCTATTTCTTGAAACCAGCTCGTATTTCCCAAAATCAATTTAGACTGTGGGCGTATTTCCGGTCGTCCTTCTGCTTGACCTGGGCCTTTGCCCTATACTTTCAAAATCGAATCACTTCCACGTGTGAACATACCAATTAATCCCTGAAAGTTTCTTTACTCTTTGAGTGACATTGTGACCAGAAAGTTAATCATAATCAAACAAAAGGACAAACAGACAAACGGACAAACGAATAAACAGGGACGAGAATATAAACTCCACATTTCATTGACGGAGGTAAATATCAATAGGATTACAAGTAAATAATATAGTACAAAATCATGGGTTTAAAAAAAAAACAAAAAAAAAAATGGCCTATAAGGCTCAATATCAGTCGACTTCTTATATAATATTCACGTGAATTAATGCCAAATAGATGAATAATATTACTACAAATTAATCTAGGGAACCAATGAAAGACGCTGAAAAATCTATGCAGGATTGATAGTTTGATCTTCCATGCTCATTTTGGGGAGAACTCTCTTCTTCCGGAAGGTGGCTGTGATTCTTTAATGAGGCTGTCAAATTGGTGAGGGGATAACAAGATGGCTATAAGAACCCAATTGAAATGGCTTCTGCGATCAGACCATATGGTGATTAATCGTGATGAGAATCGATATCCCATGACAGGAAACGTTCCTTGAATGTTTAAATAAAAACGTTTTTGAGTTAGTTGAAAGGTTTAGCAATGCATCATTCGTGAATTTTTTCGCAATCATCCACCTCTAAAGTTATATCAAAAAAGAAAAACAAATGGTAATAATCCTTCCTTGGCTATTTTAGCGAAGAGAGTTACACGTGAGACAATAGTATTTTGAGTTGATTCTGATAAGGGAAAGGAGTAGTCGAGATTTAGCAAAACTCTGTCCCCAGTAAGTTTGTAGTTATTTTGCATTTAAGAGCTATTTATTAGGAAAACATCTATTTAGGTGACGTCATGTCCCAGTTATACACAAAGTTAAGTGGATATGTACTGGAGAGCCTTAATTCAAACTTTCTGATAAAGGGGGTACTTCAAGTATATATTGCGTGTAAGTACTAGATGAATATACAATAAATAAAACGAACATTACGGTACACTATACATACCTATAAAATGCAGTTTTTTAATATAAATTCACACTTTATTACCATCATTTATGAACAAAAAAAAAAATTCGAGTTGAGTTTCTTGAAAATTTGTGTATGATTAACTTCCGTGAAAACTGATCTTTTGAGGATTTTCTTTTACAGAATTTACTGTAAAAGTATTTAAGAATAACTAATAATTATAGAATATGTATAGATATTGTGGAAATTAGCTTTTATGCTTAAGAATATAACTTTTTATCTTCTAATGGAATTACCTCTCTCCATTTCACACACATTTTCTGATGATACACCTTAAACAACATTCGAAAATATGAAAAAGAATATTATGCTTTCATTGGACCAACAATAGTATGACATCAAACCAAAAAAAAAGTATTTTTTTAGTTAAAATCAATAAACTGTACCGGGGATCTAGAACTTATTTCAGGAACGAGATTTTTGTAACGTTGTTAATAGTTGGGGAGGAAAATAATGGGTTTTATGAGTAGGCCTAAAAGAATCGTCGTTATGATCTCCTACATTTTAGGCCTACGATATGCTGCTAGGTTCCGAGAAGTTTGGATAACTACAATCATTTCTGGAATTAAAGCCAGAGATAGCTAGATAGAGTTTTCAAAGTCTACTTTTCTTATTTTCTTTATCTTCATGTAGAGTTAAGACTAATATTCCAGTATGATTGTGCACTAGGTTTATTACTATTTTTTCCTTGCCTGTGTGTGACGTTATAAGATTTGGACGTATGGAAGATTGTTGGTATTGAAAAAGACTAATAAGGATACTACACTGTTAGAAATTTGGTGTAAAAACGGTTAAAGTCTTGGAATAAATGTTGCCAGAAAAAAATTATATATATATATATATATATATATATATATATATGTGTGTGTGTGTGTGTTTATATATATATATATATATATATATATATATATATATGCATACATATATATATATATATATATATATATATATATATATATATGCATTCATATATAAATATTAATATAAATATATATATATATATATATATATATATATATATATATATATGTATATATATACATATATATATATATATATATATATATATATATATATATATATACAGTATATATATTTATATTTAATATATATATATATATATATATATATATATATATATATATATATATATATATATATATATATATATATAAATATATGTATATATATATTTATATATATATATATATATATATATATATATATATATATATATACATATATATATATATATATATATATATATATATATATATATATATTCTTTTTTTCAGGCAGCATTTAATCCAGGACTTTCATCGTTTTTACACCGAATTTCCAACATATAGACGTAGAGGAATAATATTATCGTCACCAACCCGTAAAATATGATAAAAAAAGTTGGGTAAAAGTTACTGTCGCGTGTATTTTACTAAATACGTCTAGGAACAGTATAATTTTAGGGAGATTTCGCAACTTAATATACTCAATTTAACAGTGTATGCATAACACCTTTTGTATTCTACTTGATTTTCATATGGTTTGTACGTTAGCAACATTTTAAATTAAACTTGATATGATTTACTAACCACTATCATGTTTTTCTTCCATTTTAAGAGTACGAAGACAGCATAGATTTGGTCTCTTTTTACACTACGATTCTCTTTCTGAGTGGGGATACCCTAACGAGGGGGGAAGGTTTACACATCACAATTATAAGAAAAGCTATACTAGTTAAGACCACTCATACTAGGTTGGTTTGTAATCAAACGAAAATCTCCCACCATCAGCAATCTGAAGTGGCTAGCGTGGTGATGAAAAGTAGATAAACCAAGACATGTATATCACAACCCCGTCTCCAACCTATGTTCCTAGCGGTAGTGGAACAACTTCCAAAGATGGTAGACAGCTACATTTCACTACAAAGAGTGCTAGAAATCACTGGACGATAAAAGGCCAGCATTTAAAACTGAAACTTTCATCATACGACGTTAGGACCCTTTATATGGAAAAAGATCTTGCTGTTATAGAGAAGATCTGAAATTAATAAATTGGTGTTTAATAGGATTGACTGAAATTATAAGCACTGGGGAATCATATATACTGTAGAAATAAAAAAAGGACATATATTTTACTTCGGAGCACACGAAAAAAAAGAGTGGGTTTTCTAATTAATAAACATCTCGCAGGTAACATGAAAGAATTTTGTAGTACTACTGACAGAATTGCAGGATTAATTATCAAACAAAATTAATATAAACTGAAGATGATTCATACGTATGTACCAACAACATTACCTACAGACGAAAAACATAGAAGCCTTTTACAAAGATCTGGGGATAGCTATGAAAAAAAAAAAGAAAAAAAAAAACATAAAACTTAATCTACTTTTGTTTTTGGGTAATTTCAATACTAACTGGTCAAAACAAGGGAAGAGAATCAGCAGTATGTGAATTCAGAGTAGCTATGATATATGAAAGAGGCGACATGCTTGTAAAAAAAAAAAAAAAAAAAAAAAAAAAAAAAAAAAAAAAAAAAAAAAAAAAAAAAAAAAAAAACGATGTTCAAATCAAGAACACTTTTTATAAAACGGAAAATAGAAAATGAACATGATGAAGAATTGAAAAATTTAATAGATTCAATTTTCAATGAAAAAGTTGAATTACTTAAAGATGTAGTAAAGTTGAAAAAGGTAAAGTGAAACGATCATAGAATGGGAAGAAACATATTTCATTTATGGATAAGAAAAGGGAGAGAAAAAATAAGTCGAAGAAAGAAATAAACACTTAGATAATGAGAAAAAATCTGATGAGTTCAGTTTGGCAATATAAAGTGGGTAATCACAGATACATGATGAAATTGAAGCAAGTAAAAAAGAAATGAACAGTAGTTAAAAAAAAAAAAAAATGTTTGAATATCAGCAAAAGATATAAGTTGATAAGTTCCTCAACAAGATCACGGAAAACTATTAGAAAAGACCCAAACCTAATAAAATGATGAAATAGTATTTACAGAACTATTCAAAACAATAAACAACCTAAAGACAATATGTATTCATAAAGAAAATCAGTAAAAAATATAGGAAACACTAAATAAAGGATGAGGCAGCCAACTGATGAAAAAAAAAAAAAAATACTTGCAACAGGGTGCCAACAGATGTTTGCAGCAACGGATGAAAATATAAATATTATCCACAATACAGACGGAGGGACAAAAAAAAAAATGCCGTAGGGATATAAGAAATAGCTTCACTAATAGAAATAAAAAAACACCTGAGCGGGCACCAAACGTAACAAAAGGAGAAGTAAAGAAAGCATTACAGGGTATTAAAAGAGGCAAAACAGTATAATATGGCCAAACAATTGATTTAATAATAGATGAAGGAGACTTCCTAGTAATAAACTCGCTGAACTGTACACTAAATTCCTGCAAGAATGCTCTATACTTACACCTTGGAGAAAGTTTATCATTATACTAATACACAAGAAGGGGGACACAAGATACCTGAAAAATTACCGCCCAATAAACTTACTCCCCTTAATATATAAAATATTTTCTAAGGATATATTAGGTAAAAAAAAAAGACAAAAAATTGGCATTGATAAACAAAGAGAGCAGGCATGATTTATAAGTGGTATTCAACACTGAACATTATCCATTTAATTAATCGGAAAATGGGAGAATCAACAGAGTATGACAAACTACTATATATAGCATTTATAGACTATGAGAAAAGTTTTAATTCTGTCAGAACCTCAGCAATAATAAAAGGCCTTCAAAAAATTAATAGAAGAGTCTTAAGTTTCAAAACTTGAAGATATCTATGCAGGAAGTACAGCAATCAAACTGCATCAAAATAGAAATAAAATTCCAATTGAGAAAGGAGTCAGACTGGGAGCCCCATCTCTCCTAAATTATTCACAGGATGCCTTGAAGTTTTCAAGAATTCTGTTTGATAAAGTATAGGCATTAATACCACTGGGGGATACCTTACCAACTTAAGATTCGAGGATGGCAGAGTTGTGTTTAGTGAATCACGGGAGGAGTTTCAAAACATGATAGAAAACTTGAATAGAGAAAGCAGAAATGTTGGACTGGAAATAAATATAAGCTGTGCATGAGCCTCTGGAGATTGTTAATGAATATACGTGTTTAGGACAGATAGTAAGTGCAATCCCATGGCACTATATTGAAATTAAAAGAAGGATAAGTATGGATTGAATATTATGAAACGTAAGATGCTACTTTCTTCAAAAAGGAAACTCTCTAATGAGATGACTCTAACAGTATCAACTTGAGCATCAGAAACTTGGAGGCTTACTAAAACCTTAGAGCATAAGTTAATTTCAACTCAAAGAGATATGAAAAGGATAATTATGGGATTAACATCAAGAGACATGAAAAGAGCAACATGGATAAGGGAGCAAACTAAAGTAGAGGGTATTCTAACAACATGCAAGCAAATGAAATGGACAATGGCAGGACATATGAGAATGACATACGATAGGTAAGAGTTAAGAATAACAGAATGGGTCCCTAGAGATTTTAAAAGAAGCAGGAGAAGGAAGAGAAGAAGAAGGGGAAAAAAAAACAGAGCAATAGAAATAGTAAATATAATTTTGCCTCCTGCATTATTTCAGTAATATTTTTTTCTAAAAAACATGGAAAATCAGGGATAACTATTTACCCTTAGCAACTTTGGATCAGTTTAGTATATGTTGAATTACAAACCATTTCATTGTTATCTAATTTGAACAAAATCTTATCTCGTGTGTACTCCATGAGTTCGCAAAGGCACAAACATTAACAAGATATCGAAATTTAATTTTCTGTTGCTCGATATGATGCAAAATAGAATATTGAATTCGTTAGGAGTGAAGCAAACAATATCGGTTTCCAAGATCATTTGTTTTTTCTGCATATGTTTAACACACCTTCATTTTAGTGGTTCATCAAACGTTCATTTGGAAACTATACTGAAACTAATTCATTAAGTGGAAATTCATAGACCTCTAATTTGGAAACTGAAACATAAATGAAAAATAGTGAATAGATATTTCCTTCAAATTGTGATATTTACTGCCAATCAACATAGAGTTTAGCACGTATACAGTTTTTACGATATATAAAATTGACGTCCTGGATATAAAAAAATTTTAAATGCTCTTTTACTAATGAAAAAAGATTGTACAAATAGAAATATAAGCATCCATGGCATTGATATATTTCTTTCTATATCCATGTGGGGTTATGACTTCTTGTCTACACGTCCCAGGAGGATTTAAGCTCCAAGCAATCTTAACGCAAGCATGGAGGAACAACCACATCATATTTTCATAGTAATTTAGAAACAGATAATGGAATAGCATAGTTGGTGTAGGGGGATAAGGAGTTGGTGATCATTCTGTGAAGGTATATCTAGTTTGGAAGTTTTCTTCGTATGTGGCATCATTTATGATCCAGCTGTTGGAGTAAGAAGGCGTCAATGATGATTGTCCATGAACACATATAGGGAAACAGAATATGTAACGCTCATGACAGAAATTGGAGCAATTCTTATACAACTAACCATTGCGGGAATCGACTCAGATTGCGGACGCAAATTTAACCAAGGGAAAAGAACGTTCATTTTATATCGCCGTGATAGGAAATAAAACTAATTCAATGCATTATACACATCAAGTTTTTCAATACTGGAAAAGAGGAGAGAGGTCACTTATTACTAATATTATACATATAACATATTAATATTTATATATATATACACACACACATATATACGTATATGTATATATATATATATATATATATATATATATATATATATATATATATATATATATGTATATATATATATATATATATATATATATATATAAATATATATATGTATAATTATATATATATATAATTATATATACAAATATATATATATATATATATATATATATATATATATATATATATATATATATATATATATATATATATATATACATATATATATATGTATATATATATATCTATATATATATATATATATATACATATAGATATATATATATATATATATATATATATATATATATATATATATATATCTATATATATATATATATATATATATATATATATATATATATATATATATATATATATATATATATCTCTCTCTCTCTCTCTATATATATATATATATATATATATATATATATATTTATAGATATATATATAGATATATACATACATATATATATATATATATATATATATATATATATATATATATATATATATATATATATATATATATATTTATATATATATATATATATATATATATATATGTATATATATATATATATATATATATATATATATATATATATATATATATATATATATATATCTATATATATATATATATATATATATATATATATATATATATATATATATATATTTAATCGTCAGCAAAGGTGACGAAGGCTAGTAATACACATCTAAAAGCATATAAATACAAAATTTTGACTGCATTATTATTCCTAAATTTTAGTTACCATAAGAGTTTTGTTTCCAGGGCAATAATGAATTATAAATAAACCTCATTAGAGAATAGATACAAAGTCAAAAGGAAACAACAAAGATACAAATTTACAATAGGAAAGATTAAAGAAAAAATATAAATTAATAATAAAGCAGAACAATGATGTAAACGCAAACTTACAGAGGCGTAATGTGTACAGACCAGAATGCCAGAAACGGAAATGAAACAAATCGAAAAATTACCATTGTGAAGGGGTAAATTTTGTGGTTAGAGATAGAACTAGTCGAATTAATCATCATCGACTCAAAAAATTGGATAGATATTGTGTTTTGATACAGCAAATTAATATGAAAGGTCGTTTTACAGTTCGGTTGATAATAAAATGAAATAGCTTTAGGTCCCTGAGCCTTGAGGAATAAGTCAGTTATGGATAATAATGAGATGGCACGTCTAAACTGTTGATGACGTGATTCTTTTAATAGATGGCACATACCTAAAAATATTGTATAAATATTTACTTGTAGATAACGTGGAAGAAAGGAGGATAGCAAACAGTCAATTTTCTCTTGTAGCTCAAGAAAATAAAGCAGGAACATTCAAATGTCACTATATAATGTGTATAAAAGTAGATATATAACATTACGATGTTAACCTCTTGATAATTCTTTTACTGAAATAGTCTCAAAGTTATAATTACTACAAGAGCTCATTTCTGGAAAATATATTTACAAGGCAATTCATCTCTTACTTCCAATATTATGACTGGAAACATTGATTGTTGCTATATATCTAAGTTTCAGTGAATTGTAGTTTCCGTGCATGATTTCACACTATATAAAAAACAACAAAGGCTCATTTGGGAAGCATGAGCAAGGAATAAAAATTTCCTCTTGGCCCATTGCCTATCAAAATAATTAAATTCCATTTATGTTTTCATTTGGAGATGCAGTATATTTATACCATCAGTAAGTAGGCAATGGGAACATTGAATGATATAATCTAATCCCTGGATTGTGATGTGCCGTAAGTTAAAATCCCTTTTTACGGCTGCGGTTTAGTTGCTTTTTAAAAAAAGAAAAATTATGAAAACTTATGAAATTAAAACCACAAATTTACATGCATGCATGAGAGATTGTTATAATTTCTTTTTGTCATAAAACGAAGATGGGGTGTTGCAGTGACAAAGTGATATGAATAATTAGGTTTCAAAAGTCGAGGAAATCTAAGCCACATAGTTGCCTGGCATAGCCTTGATTTGATGTTTATTATAAAAGTTACCCTGGAAGAGCAAATAAACTTTAAAAAGTGCCTTTCATGTTATTCATTTGCTTGTAATCTGTATAAGAAAAACAATAGCTTTGGGAAACAACAGGTGCTTAATGTGTAACCATATAATGATTTAGACGATGACCTAATACCATTTCAGTTTCAAGATTGCTTTGCATAGCTTAATTTTAAAAGAATAAGTTTATCAAGTCCATTAAATACTTTCATTGTAGACATAATTTACCTTGTTACTGAAGCCTCCAGAAGTACCAATTTTCTGAAACATGTTGATGCCCAAAGTTGAAGAAAAAAAAAAAGTTTCGTAAAAGATTAAAATATGCCAGAAAAAATAAAAAATCTGATCATTCCAATACTGTATATTAGGAATATATAGGTCGTGGAGTATTCTGCCCTCATCGAATTGAATATGGGGGCGGGGTGTTTATATATATCAAGAAACAGATGTGGTGAAATTTTGCTGATGATCAATATCATTAGGGATTAAAAAGTTGTATTTTGTATTACATAGCTCTCTTATTTTATTATAGAATTTATCACATCTTATCTTAGAGTTATTGTACTTGTTTTTCTTTTATATATAATTTATATGAGCTGCAAACAACAATACAGTCCTTATGGTGGTGCTAGTACAAAATTTCGAAAGATAGTAATATTATACAATCAAAATGCAGACAAATCTTTATTTATTTGTTTGTTTTCTTTTTTGTATTCTCTAGCTTCAGTTACTAAGTGTAATGAAACAGAACGAATAGATTTTATCAAGCATAACATGAGTCAACCAAATGGCATTTAATTTTATTCAACATATATGTAATTGCATTGATTTTTATCATGAAAATCAAATGGCACTTGCTAGAAAGAGCAGTTTTTAGTGGAATTTTAGACTAGAATTATGCTATATTGCTTCTTTTTTCTTCTAAAAACAAGTTATTATTATTATTATTATTATTATTATTATTATTTTTTTTTTTTCTATCATTATTATTATTATTATTATTATTATTATTATTATTATTATTATTATTACTATTATTATTATTATTATTATTATTATTATTATTATTATTATTATGTATTTCTTTTTAGTCCCGAGTAACTTTTAATAATCTTTCTTTCATATGTCTAATCCTACTTGAATACATGCTATCCTACGAATCTGAAACCCTTATCAAAATGATAAATCCATTTAATAATGTATTCCTTTGTTTCTATTTAAATCAGTAACACTTTTAATATCAAGGAAATTCTAAGACAGGAGTAAAGAAAAAAATGGACACATTATATCATCTATATTACTCCTTACCTTACATCCCAATGCATTGTTTTCAATAATGTTTCTCTTTCAATGCCTTTAAGGCCGTTCAGTAATGGCAGAGGCAAGTGACAGTGACATTGTCCTATCAAGCAGGACAATGCCCTAGAGACTGACCATGTATACAGGGAGGGCCAGGGAATAGCTTCTGATGACTCAGCAGGTAGACCCATAGGCTTCTCTAAACCACCAATCCTAAGCACACAAGGATGGTGAGGTTACAGACACAAAGGGATTTCTAAGTTTGAGCTGGACTTGAAACCCAGTCTGGTGATCACCAGGGACTGATGTTACCAAAAGGCCAAAACAACCCTATTCATTTTACATCAGTCCTTTCAGTTAATCAACTTCTCACATTTCTCATTTTACGAACATGTCATCTTCTACCTTATGTCATAACATTTTCTTCTTATTGATAATTTTATTGTCATATCCATTGTTAATATAAATAACTCATTCCATCATTTGCTATATAGCATCCCTGTTATCAACTGTGCCATCTACATGGGTCTGAGCTACCCTCTAATTTAATACCTGGGCAAAATTATATTTATCTGCATTTATTTGAAATACAGTTATGCTCCTTCACTAAGTCTACTTCTTCAAATCTCATATTTTTCATCGTACATAAGACTGGTTTTTCACTGCATACTAAACTAACAGCATTTAATGATAACATTATCTTTTATATATATATATATATATATATATATATATATATATATATATATATATATATATATATATATATATATATATATATATATATATATTCTTGCGTTATAGAACTTAGCGCCCGTTCTTATTTACTATGTTCGGATATTTATCAATATAATTTTTCTTTTCGTCAAAACCCTTATGATCTTGTGTTCTACAAATAAATCCTTAATTATCAGTTTTACGTTTTTTTCGTATTTTGCCACGAGGTAGGCGAAGCAAGGTAGAATGGTTTCTATGGAAGGGTACTGCTCCCTTCCTTATCTGGCAAGTTTTCTGGAGGTTGAACATCTTCATAAATCAATCACTTCTTCTTACACTTCAGAATCTATTACAGAATGTTTCCCTTGAATGATTTAATTCCATATATTTCTCTCTCTCACTTCAATAAAGATACAAAATATATACACAACCAGTTCATCTACATTCATTCGGACTTGTCTCTAGAAAACACGAAAGTTGTGTATAAAATCAGTAAACAAGAAGCTGAATCACTTACCATCAAGATAAAAAAGAAGTAAAATCTATATAATTGTGGATGAAGAGAAAAATAGTCGATGAGAATGAAATAATAATAATAGAAAAAATGCTACACCCAGTAATCTATATTTACAATTTTTCTCCATCATGCTAACCAAGGAAAATATTGGCCTGCCATTAATGTTTTAACGCGATTTGAATTTTGTAGTCTATTCAATTAAGATTGAAATGAAATTATGTGTTGAGGGTAATAACATTGCGTTCCCAATAATGGTTCAATGAGAGAGTTTATTAGAATAGATCTTTATTTCCCTCCTCGTTTTGGGTACCCATAGCATTATTATCATCCCTTTATTTATATATCTATTTCTATTGATCCCTATTCCGCTGAACATTTAACCATTATTTTAGTTTTCAGTTTTCGAATTAGATATCATCTGAGAGAGAGAGAGAGAGAGAGAGAGAGAGAGAGAGAGAGAGAGAGAGAGAGAGAGAGAGAGAGAGAGAGAGAAACTTTTTTCTCAAACTTACTTGTGGAGATTCTTTTAAAGAAACTCAAATAGTCGATATTGTCAAAGTTTGAGACATTGGTGCCATCCACATTTTATTCGGATTTTGTTAGGAAACAATAATTCTAGAAACAAACAAATTGAGCTAATTTCACCAATATGTTAAATTTTTGCGTGTGTCAGGGATGGGAATAGATTAATGAGGCTGTTCGTTCCATTTGATATGCTGATATGTTTATTTTTATTTATCTAAGATATATTTCAAAAGAATACGTAGAAAGGGCTGGCCCAGGCCCCAGACCCAGAAGAACACGTTAGGAAGAATGCTACGGCATATCCTCGAAGGGATATGATAAATAGTTATAAGCAAGTGGAAAAATGTTATTAAAGCTCTCTCTCTCTCTCTCTCTCTCTCTCTCTCTCTCTCTCTCTCAGATGATATCTAATTCGAAAACTGAAAACTAAAATAATGGTTAAATGTTCAGCGGAATAGGGATCAATAGAAATAGATATATAAATAAAGGGATAATAATAATGCTATGGGTACCCAAAACGAGGAGGGAAATAAAGATCTATTCTAATAAACTCTCTCATTGAACCATTATTGGGAACGCGATGTTATTACCCTCAACACATAATTTCATTTTAATCTTAATTAAATAGACTACAAAATTCAAATCACGTTAAAACATAAATTCTCTGGTTACGGTTCATTTTCCGTTTACTTACATATGCACTAATTAGTCTGGCGTATTCATTTTACATTCGCCTATTCTTTTTTCCTTTCATACACCTGACAACACTAGGCTAAAAGAACAATTCTTGTTCACTCAATGGGTTAACTACTGCCCTAATTGTTCCGTGGCTTGTGTTCACTTAATTTGGTTATAAGATAGTCTTCAGCTATAGTAAGCAGATCCTTTAGGAGTTAGCTTCAAAATCAAACTATTATTCTCTAGTATTAGATACTTCCAGAGCTTTTTTACCATGCTCTTCAAATGTCTTGGCTTTTAGCTCTCTTGCTACACTCAAGAATACTTTTCTATTTGTTTTCTCTTCCTATAGTCTTTCTTGAAACAGTGTGTTGATAAGGCTTAGTAGGGGACATAAATTCCTGGTGGTTTATCAAGTGGTTTCTTTTCTCCGAATCTGTTCCTTTATCTTCCTCTTCGGTATTTCAAACCCAATGTTATTGTCCTCTATTCAAGTAAAGTAGCTATCTTGAAGGCTACTAAACCTGCACGGTGTGTTGGCTCCAACCATGTTGACCAATTTTATCTGGAGTTCTGTGCTTTGTCTCTTAGTTGTATGAGTTTCTGTATGTGTAATCATGTACATATTGGTTTTTTACTCATTATTGTTGAGTTTGTTTCCAAAACATGATAATTTTTATTGCTTTTAACTCTTATTGTACCCGGAGATATTGACAACAATTGTTCTCCAATGTATTGCACTTTTATATGCACTGCATAGTGATATTAGATATCTTACAGTTGCCTCAAGAAAGTATGATATTCAATTATGTTAAAAAAAGAAAACTTTGGCTTCTCACATGAGGGACTCGTCTGAGCTCCTTATTCTAGGGTTCACGAAACCAATAATTCTGAAAAAGTATGCCATTACTAGGACAAGGGGAATAGGGCTGAGTACCCTGCTTCTTGTAAGTCTTCCTATGAATGTACGTGCCATCGCTATAAAATATTGTGCCCGGCATAACAACTTTTATTAGAGTTCCATTTATCGGAGTCCAGACTTGGATGGTTCTATCTTTAATTGTCTTCTCACCCTCGTGGCTAAGATAGAAGTAGAGGATATAAAGGCCTCTTCTCTGCTTGTTGTTGATTATAACGGTCACCATTGGGATTGGTTAAGGTCTGTGTCTCCCACTGGTCGTCATGATTATAAAGTTTTGAACTTTGCCTCGGAATGAGGCTGTGACCAAATCACTAGTGAAGCTATTATTATTATTATTATTATTATTATTATTATTATTATTATTATTAGCCAAGCTGCAACCCTAGTTGGAAAAGCAAGATGCTATAAGCCCAAGGGCTCCAACAGGGAAAAATAGCCCAGTGAGGAAAGTAAATAAGGAAATAGATAAACGATGAGAATAAATTAACAATATTTCTTTCTAAAAACAGTAACAGCGTCAAAACAGATATGTCCTATATAAACTATTAACAACTTCAAAAACAGATATGTCATATATAATCAATAAAAAGACTCATGTCAGCCTGGTCAACATAAAAACATTTGCTCCAATTTTGAACATTTTAAGTTTTACTGATTCAACTACCCGATTGGGAAGATCATTCCACAACTTGGTAACAGCTGGAATAAAACTTCTAGAATACTGTGTAGTATTGAGCCTTATGATGGAGAAGGCCTGGCTATTAGAATTAACTGCCTCCCTAGTATTACGAACAAGATAGAATTATCCGGGGAGATCTGAATGTAAAGGATGGTCATAGTTATGAAAAATCCTATGCAACATGCATAATGAACTAATTGAACGACGGTGCCAAAGATTAATATCTAGATCAGGAATAAGAAATTTAATAGACCGTAAGTTTCTGTCCAACAAATTAAGATGAGAATCAGCAGCTGAATACCAGACAGGAGAACAATATTCAAAACAAGGTAGAATGAAAGAATTAAAACACTTTTTCAGAATAGATTGTTCACCTAAAATTTTGTAAGCCAATTTTTTGTGCAATTGAAGAAGACAAACCTAATGTGTTTCTCAAAAGTAAATTTCCTGTCGAGAATCACACCTAAAATTTTTAAAAAGTCATACAAATTTAAAGAAACTCTATCAATAGGGCGACCCAGATGTTGAGGAGCCACCATCCTTGACCTACTTACAATCATACTTTGAGTTTTGTTAGGATTCAGCTTCATAGCCCATAATTTGCACCATGCACTAATTTTAGCTAAATCTCTATTAAGGGATTCACTATTATTATTATTATTATTATTATTATTATTATTACTTGCTAAGCTACAGCCCTAATTGGAAAAGCAGGATGCTATAAGCCCAGGGGCTCCAATAGGGAAAATAGCTCAGTGAGGAAAGGAAACAAAGAAAAAGAAAATATTTTAAGAAGAGCAACAAGATTAAAATAAATATCTTCTATATAAACTATAAAAACTTTAACAAACCAGGAGGAAGAGGAACAAGACAGAACAGTGTGCCCAAGTGTACCCTCAAGCAAGAGGACTCTAACCCAAAAGGCAGTGGAAGACCATGGTACAGAGGTTATGGCATTACCGAAGATTGGAGAACAATGGTTTGATTTTGGAGTGTCCTTCTCCTAGAAGAGCTGCTTACCATAGCTAAAGAGTCTCTTCTACCCTTACAAAGAGAAAAGTTACCCCTGAACAATTACAGTGATGTAAGAAGAATTGTTTGGTAATCTCAGTGTTGTCAGGTGTATGAGGACAGAAGAGAATGTGTAAAGAATAGGCCAGACTATTCGATGTGTGTGTGTGGGCAAGGGGAAAATGAACCGTAACCAGAGAGAAGGATCCAATGTAGTACTGTCTGGCGAGTCAAAAGACCCCATAACTCTCTAGCGGTAGTATCTCAACGGGTGGTTAGTGCCCTGGCCAACCTACTACCCTAGATCTACATTCAGGGGATGGAATTGATGCAAAGAGAGTAGCATCATCTGGATATGCAACAAGCTTGTTTTCTAGGCCAAACCACATGTCATGTCTATATAGTATGAAAAGTAATGGGCCAAGAACACTACCCTGTGGAACACCGGATATCACATTCCTATACTCACTATGGTGCCCATCAACAACATCCCTTTGAGATCTAATACTTAAAAAATCAATAATAATGCTAAGAAACGACCCACCCACTCTCAACTGATTCAGTTTGAAAACAAGGGCCTCATGATTAACACGGTCAAAGGCAGCACTAAATACAAGCAATCATACAAACTTCCTGACCACAATCAAGGGATTTCTGTACAGCATTGGAGATTGTAAAAAGGGCATCACATGCTCCAAGACCTTTACGAAAACCAAATTGCAAACTAGGGAATAGAGGATTACCTTCAGCAAACCTATTAAGAAGTTTTGCCAGGAGACGTTCAAAAACTTTAGATAATGTGGGAGTTATGGAAATTGGGCGGTAATCAGTGGGACTTGAGCTACCACAAACATTTACATAGAGGAGTAATATTACCAATTCTCCAACAAGTGCTAAAAGCTCCTCTTCTTGCTAACTTGCGCAAAATAACAGATAACTTCGGAGCTAAGAAATCTGCTGTCTTTATGAAAAAACAAGGGAAAAATACCATTTAGGTCTATACCTCCATAAGCATCAAGGTCCATCAACAGAGCTTTAATCTCACGAGATCGAAAAGCTAAACTAGTTAGTTTAGCCTCAGGAAAACCGGAATGAGGAAGTTCTAGTTTTTCATTACTCTGTCTACTGTCAAAAACATCAGCCAAATGGGTTGCCTTTTCCTTTGGACAGTGAGTGACTGAGCCATCTGGTTTAAGTAAAGGAGGAACTGTTGCATCTACACCAAAGAGTGCAGATTTGTACCAGAAAGGGTTTCTTTATGGTTAAATTGTACTCCTTTTCATCTGAGGCATAAACTCTCTGAGCAAAAGCTCGAAGCTGAGTACAGTTGTTCCAGGTCAAATTTGATCTGTTACCCTTCCAAAGGTGATAGGCCTCCTGCTTCTCCAAATAAGCACGTCTACAATCATCATTGAGCCACGGTTTGTCCTTCACTCGGTACCATAGCACACGAGAAGGGATATGCCTATCAATTAGGTTGACTAGATTCTCATTCAAAGGGACAACAGGATCTACACTACTATATAATTGTGACCAATTCAAGCACAAAAGATCATGCAAAATCCCATTCCAGTCTGATTGAGATTTCATAAAAGTTTTACAAGAGTATGATATATCAGGGACAGGCTGCTCAGTCTTCACTACTAATGAAATCAAGGCATGATCAGATGTCTCGACTGGAGAACCAACCTAACTAGTTATAACGCCAGGGGACTCAGTGTATACAAGGTCCAAGCAATTACCAGACCTGTGGGTAGCTTCATTTATGATTTGATCACAGCCTGATTCAGAGGCAAAGTCTAAAGCTCTTAAGCCATGGCGATCGGTAGGAGAGATAAAACTTAACCACTCCCTATGATGAGCATTAAAATCACCAACAAAGACAAAAGAAGCCTTTCTATCATCTTCTTGTATCTTAGCCATCATGGTAAGAGGACAATCACAGATAGAATCATCCATGTCTGGATTCCGGTAGATCGAACACAAATAAAAGTTGTTATGCCTGCCACGAACTTTTACTACCTGAATCTCATGACATCCACATTGATAGAAGGACTTATGAGAAGCAGGGTACTTGGTCCTAATATACACCACCATTCATCTGGCCCTCGGGATGGCATCAC
>NC_090745.1:54496753-54499253 GCF_036898095.1 Palaemon carinicauda | reverse complement strand
TTTGCATCAATTCCATCCCCTGAATGTAGATCTAGGGTTGGTGAATCCCTTAATAGAGATTTAGCTAGAATTAGTGCATGGTGCAAATTATGGGGTATGAAGTTGAATCCTAACAAAACTCAAAGTATGATTGTAAGTAGGTCAAGGACGGTGGTTCCTCAACATCCGGATCTCAGTATTGATAATGTTTCTTTAGATATGTATGACTCTTTCAAAATCTTAGGTGTGATTCTCGACAGTAAATTTACTTTTGAGAAACATATAAGGTCTGTGTCTTCTTCAATTTCACAAAAAATAGGCTTATTGAGAAAGTCTTTCAAGATTTTCGGTGATCAATCTATTCTGAAGAAGTGTTTTAATTCTTTCATTCTACCTTGTTTTGAGTATTGTTCTCCTGTCTGGTCTTCAGCTGCTGATTCTCATCTTAATTTGTTGGACAGAAACTTACGGTCTATTAAATTTCTTATTCCTGATCTAGATATTAATCTCTGGCACCGTCGTTCAATTAGTTCATTATGTATGTTGCATAAGATTTTTCACAACTCTGACCATCTTTTAAATTCAGATCTCCCTGGACAATTCTATCCTGTTCGTAATACTAGGCAGGCAGTTAATTCTAATAGCCAGGCCTTCTCCATCACGAGGCTCAATACTACGCAGTACTCTAGAAGTTTTATTCCAGCTGTGACCAAGTTGTGGAATGATCTTCCTAATCGGGTGGTTGAATCAGTAGAACTTCAAAAGTTCAAAGTTGGAGCAAATGCTTTTTTGTTGACCAGGCGGACATAGTCTTTTTATAGTTTATTTGACATATTTGTATTTGATGTTTTTGATAGTTTATTATATGACATGTCTGTTTTGACGTTGTTTCTTATTTTAGAATGATTTATTGTTAATTTGTTCTCTTCATTTATTTATTTCCTTATTTCCTTTCCTCACTGGGCTATTTTTCCCTGTTGGAGCCCCTGGGCTTATAGCATCTTGCTTTTCCAACTAGGGTTGTAGCTTGGATAGTAATAATAATAATAATAATAATATATATATATATATATATATATATATATATATATATATATATATATATATATATACATATATATATATATATATATATATATATATATATATATGTTTATATATGTATATATATATATATATATATTCATATATATATATTTATATATATATATATATATATATATATATATGTTTATATATATATATATTTATATATATATATATATATATATATATATATATATATACATATATATATATTTATATATATATATATTTATATATATATATATATATATATATATATATATATATATACATATATATATATATATATATATATATATATATATATTTATATATATATATATATATATATATATATATGTACATATATATAAATATATTTATATATATATATATATATATATATATATATATATATATATATATATATATATATATATATATATATATATATTTATATATATACTTATATATATTTATGTATATATTCATATATATAAAAATATATATACATACATATATATATATATATATATATATATATATATATATATATATATATATATATATATATATATATGTATATATAAAGTTCATGCATAAATGCGTGTTCGTGTCTGTGTATCTCTGTCAGTGAGTGTGTAGAGTATGTATGTATGTATGAATAAGCATAAAATGAAAGGTATAGACTCATTCATAGAATTGAAGCAATTATTATATATGCCTCAGATAATTCATAAAGTTAGTAAGAAGGCAATTCATTACAGAATTGTATTTTTCTTTTTATTATTGAAGCTATTGATGGATCTTAAGTAATGAAATATGATCTATAGTAGTGGAATCTTTTCTTCTTTTCCTTTGCCCTTGAGTAATTACATTCATATGAAGAGAATAAGAAGAAGTTTTGGAAAGAAGTGAAGAGAGTAAGGAAGGATGGCTCAAGAATTGAAGAGACAGTGAAAGATGGAAATGGAAGGTTGTTAAAAGGAGAGGAGGCAAGGAAAAGATGGGTGGAATATTTTCATAGTTTACTGAATGTTGAGGATAATAGGGAGGCAGATATAAATGCTGTTGCAGGTGTTGAGGTGCCAGTGATGGGAGATGAGAATGAGAGAGAGATTACAATAGATGAAGTGAGGAGAGTACTAGATGAAACGAGAGTAGGAAAAGCGTCTGGTATGGATGGTGTGAGAGCTGAGATGTTGAAGGAAGGGGGTGTGACTGTACTTGAATGGTTGGTGAGATTGTTTAATATGTATTTTGTGTTGTCTATGGTACCAGTAGATTGGGTTTGTGCATGCATTGTACCACTATATAAGGGTAAGGGAGATGTGCATTAGTGTTGTAATTCATTAGGTATTAGTTTGTTAAGCGTAGTTGGAAAAGTTTATGGTAGAGTAATGATGAATACGATCAAAGATAAAACAGAGAATGCAATCTTGGAAGTACAAGGTGG
>NC_090745.1:54451753-54491753 GCF_036898095.1 Palaemon carinicauda | reverse complement strand
TTCAAAACCTTCGATATACCGGATTACCGGGTTTTTACGACTCAGGGTATCTGTGTTATCTGAACTATGATAGTATATCTCGTCAACACCTATGACCATTTCTGTATACCCCACCCCAATTTAGTGAAGCTCCCGCTAGTGAATTAGGATTAACAAGAAATCTATGATCGATTAAATGACCAAAGTATGACCTTTAGAAATTTATTTGTGTATATTCTTTTGTCAATAGCATTAGGCTGATGTTTTTAATTATTATATATTCCATGTTCGAATTATATATTTGATTAAACTTATATATTAATAATTTCATATCTACATATTTAGCTAATATCAACTTTCATTATCATATTGGAGATTCTATTGATTGTAAATAAATACTTAGATTATGAATTGTGTATATCTTATTTTGTCTTTTGAGCTATGAATCCCGTGACGTTTGGTGCCCAGAAACAGGAAGTGATCAAGTTGGGGTGTGAAGGTGAGGAACTTCATCCTTTTGTATAAAAGTTGCATGGAAATCAGCGGGAAGAATACCATCTAGAATGTCTTTTTTTAGAGAAAAGGAAGAAGCTCATCGCAATAAGAAAAAGGATGCAGCTGATATGCAGCGTGAATTAGAAATAGAGCGTCTTCGAGGGACCAGTTGAACTCAACCTGCTCTATCATCCAATCACCCAAAGCCTAGATTTCCGAAACTTGATGAAAAGATGGATGATATTGATGCCTATTTAGAAACATATCAAAGATATGCTGTAACGCATAAATGACCATCTGAGGAGTGGGCTGTTATTTTGAGTCCCCTTCTTACAGGAGAAGTCCTAGAATCATATATTTTCTTGTCTACAGTGATTCAGTGGTTTATGGCCAAGTAAAGAAAGCTATTCTTCAGAGATACATGATGACCGAAGAAGATTACAGATATAAGGTTTTTTATACTAACCAAGAAAATGGAAAAAAAAAGGTAATCAGTTCAGTGCCAGGATATAGTTATTTTAAACCTTGAATAAGTTTATCTGAGACACAGGAAACTTAAGTTGATTTGAAGGATTTAATTCTTCGCAAAAAATTCCTAAAAAAAGTATCATGTGGAAGTCTATGTTTTTTAAAGAGTGTAGCCCAGGTAGGTTAATTGAGATTACTGGCTAAACTGAGAAATATTTGGTAGCTCATGATAGTGCTATGCATAAGTTGGAAAACTACGTTCCAAGGGAGATATAAAAAGTGAATTAGACAGAATGGCACTTTTCAAAAAGGATTCAAATTCTTTTGTTAAGAAGCAGCAAGCTTTAAAGGAATAA
This sequence comes from Palaemon carinicauda, assembly GCF_036898095.1. NCBI lineage: Eukaryota > Metazoa > Arthropoda > Malacostraca > Decapoda > Palaemonidae > Palaemon > Palaemon carinicauda. The sequence continues at coordinate 54,490,455 of NC_090745.1, read as the reverse complement.
AAGTTTCTTGTGTGAAATAAAAGGCCTAAAAGGAAGGAGCTGCCGGTAGTCTACAAATGCCTTTGATAGCAATCAGAAAAATATTTGCACTTGATTGTCTGAAAAAGAACAGGTTACTGTGGAGAGAAAGTACCCTTAATGGTGGCTGTTGGATCAATTGAAGATAATGGGTTGACAACAAGTGGGTTTGTCAACAAACACCCTGTGAAAGTTATAAAAGACTCGGGATGTACAAGCATTATGGTCAGAGGAAATCTTAGTGAGACCTGACCAAGTGTCTAGTGATCAGAGAAGGTGTATTCTGATGGATAATTTGGTTTGAAATAGCCCAGAATTAAGTATATGGATTGACACTTCTTTCCGTACTGATGACATAGAGGCCATAAGCATGAAAAATCCTATCTGTAACCTAGTTATTGGCAAAGTTAAATCTGTAGCAGTGAATTCAAGTGGGCCTACTGTATTGCCTTGCAGCTCAGACTCACATAATGAACCATAATCATTACAATATTAGAAAGGTTCTGAAATTCTTGCAACAAGTGCCTCAAACTCGCCAGAAGTCTTGGGGCCTGTCGAAACTTGATTACAGGCCAAGAAAAGCCTGGCAAGCCCTTAAAATTCAAAGAATCTGGTGGTACCACCAACCTGACCTGTCAAGATAAAGAAGCAGATTTTCAGAAACTCTCAAACGACTATTAAATCATTACGAAGAAAATGACATAAGATTTGATTGGGAATAAGAGAATGGTCTTTGGTTCAAAGTGGGCTCAGATAAAAAAAGGTGAGGGTATTAATCAGTTGTTAGTCCCAGAATCTCAAAGAAACTACATTCTTTCACCATCTTACAAGTCTTTGATGGGAGGTCATATGGTGGTTCAAAAAACTTCTGTGTTTATTTTTATTGGCCGAGAATGATTGGAGATGTAAATAAATGGTGCTGTAGCTGTGACATATGTCAATGAACTATAACTAAGGTTAAAGTTATTAATTTTGTGTTAGGAAAGACTACTATTATTGGTAAGCCATTTCAGTAGGTAACCATTGATTTGGTAGTCCTTATTAGTCCACCATCTACCTAGGGTAAGAAGTATATATTTCCTTTTACAGGATATGCTACTAGATGGCCTGAAGCTATAGGCCCAGAATCAGTTACCATTCAGGAAGTATCTGAAGCTCTTCTAAATATCTTTTGTAGGCTCGGTTGTCCAAATAAGATTATGTGATAAGGCCTCACAATTCAACTAAGATTTAATGAAGGAAGTTGGTATATTGATTAATGATAGAAAATATAGAGGTGTTAAATCTAGAGTAGGTGGGTTACACCATTGTTGCAGTTTTCCATTGTAATATAAGCGAATATACTTCTGAAATGTCCTACACAGTGTCTTGATATCCTGATCAGAGTGAGCCATGACTAATATATCATCTATATATCGAGTGTGAAAATAAAAATCAAGACAAATATGATAAGCACCAGAACTGCCAGCTGTACCAACCGTGTTTCACACAATTGTACATAATTCCTTTTGTATAAATTATGCTTGTATCTTCGCTCTTCCCTCGCACTAAAACGAACATGAAAATTCATATCTGGTTTTTCCTCTGTAATATTGTCTGTCTTGTGAACTTGTTATGTCCTGTTGCCTTGAGGTTTTGTATATAAGGAGAATGTTCTACAATAATATACCTCAGTCGATTGCATCCTGCCTTTGAGTTCACAACCCTCTCTCGGCCGTCACATTTGGTGACCCCGGAAGTCGACTCGCTCCCACCGCTTTCCACCCCCACCCACTCGCCCCTTCATAGTTAGTACTATGGAGGACTCTACGGCAGTTGGTGCTGCGGACGCTCCATTCAAACTTTCATCGTTTGCAAGCGGAGATGCGTTTGCTTGGTTTCAACGCGCTGAAGTCCAGTTTCGTATCAGGGGCGTGACTCGCTCAACCACCAAAGCGGATTATGTTCTCGCGGCGATACCCGAGGACACCTTCCCAGAAATATCCGACTGGCTTTGTGAACAAGGAGACACCCCAATAGCGTATGACGCCCTCAAAACATACCTTCTGCAGCAGTACTCGCCGTCGCCAGCCGCCTGTATAGCAAAGCTTTTACAGCTCTCGCAACAACCGTTGGGCGACCAAAGGGCTTCGCTTGCCCTCAGGGAAATGACCAGTATTGCTCGCCTTCAACCTGCCGCAGACGGCTCTCCTCGTGAGGTTAACTTACTTCGTGCCCTTTGGATACGCCGTTTACCCGAACCTGTACGCGCTGCCATACCCGATGTCGATAGTTTACCCATAAAGGACTTGATGACCAAAGCTGATGCCCTTATGGACAGCCACTTCAAGACCTTCATCAACGCCTCTACCCCTGACGAAGAGGAAGCCTATTCAACGTCAACCGAAGCTGACATGAATGCCGTAGGACATACACGCCTACCCCGTGACGTGCCGAAGCAGCGACGAAGCCGCCCACCACCCACCAATCGCTCGCGCCCCAACGAACGACTTCTACAGCCACGTACTACCTCCCATCCGCCGCAGTTTTGCTACTACCACTTCAGATTCGGGGCAACCACGAAGAAATGTGCCAAGATTTGTCAGTGTCCAAAAAACATGTAAGTAGGCCATCGCTTGTGGCGGTGGCCTCCCGAGTTTCTAATCTTTTCTTTTTACAGGATGCAGGAACGGGCGTGCGATTTTTGGTAGAAACGGGTGGTTGTCGTTCTCTTTTGCCAAGGAAACTCTTCAAGGCACAGCGTAGTCTGTCTACATCTGCCGACGTCCGCTTGGTAGCTGCCAACGGATCTGCGATACCCACCTACGGTTACGAGAACCTCACATTATCGTTCGGAAACGGTAAATTCAATTGGAAGTTTCTCGTTGCTGACGTCACAATGCCATTCCTCGGTGCGGATTTCCTCTCTCCTTTCCACCTTCTGGTCAATGTCGCCCACCGACGATTGGTCAACGCAGACTCGTACTTGTCGACACCTCTTCAACCCGCCCCCTCTAACCTCGCTCTCCACATCAGTGCACCCACGGATGCCTATGCCCACCTCCTCCCGTCGTACCCGGAAGTTTTCCGTCCAGAACTTCGCCAAACGCCCACGGTTCCTGCCAAGCACGGTATTTATCACCATATCAAGACGACGGGACCCCCAGTCTTTGCAAAATTCAGACGTCTGGCACCGGAACGATTGGCAGCCGCCAAACAGACGTTCGCCGAAATGGAGAAAATGGACCTTTGCCAAAGAGCCTCCAGCCCATGGTCGTCACCCTTACACATCGTTCTGAAGAAAGACGGCTCCCTCCGTCCGTGCGGGGATTACAGGCGCCTGAACATGCAAACAGAACCGGATCACTACCCCCTCCCAAACATTGCCGACGTGACCTCCTACCTGCACAAAGCAAAGGTTTTCTCTACGCTCGATCTCCTGAAGGGGTATTATCAGGTGCCTATGAACCCAGAAGACATCCCAAAGACTGCCATCACCACTCCGTTTGGTACATACACCTTCAATTACTCCTGTTTTGGCCTTCGTAATGCTGGGGCCACGTTTCAACGTCTCATGGATGGCATCTTAGGGGACCTCCATTTCTGTGTATGTTATGTGGATGACATACTTGTGTTCTCCTCCTCAAAAGAGGAACACCTCCATCACCTGCGCATCATGCTCGACCGCCTGCAACAAAACGGCCTTGTAGTCCGGTACGACAAGTGTACCTTTGGCGCCAACGAAGTATCGTTCTTAGGGCACCGCATCACTCCTGAAGGTGTCCAACCCCTCCCTAAGAGGGTAGCAGCCGTTCAGAACTTCCCCGTGCCCTCGACCGTCAAAGTTCTGCAGGAATTCTTGGGCATGATCAACTATTATCACCGTTTTCTGCCAGCCATTGCCGCCACTCTTGCTCCCCTCTACGCCTCCCTCAAGGGCAAGCCGAAGGACCTGAAGTGGGGTCCCCATCAAGAAGCAGCCTTCTGCAATGCAAAGAAGGCCCTATCAACTGCTGCGGCTCTCACTTTTCCTATCCCACACGCCCCTCTCCTTCTCTCCACCGATGCCAGCGACGTCGCTATTGGTGCAGTACTCGAGCAGGTGGTCAAAGGCTCACCCCGCACATTGGCCTTCTTCAGCAGAAAACTGTTCAAGGCAGAATCGGGTTATTCTACCTTCGATCGAGAATTGCTGGCGGTGCACTTGGCTGTCCATCACTTTCGCCATTTCTTAGAAGGTACGCCCTTCGTCATTCGCACAGACCACATGCCTCTGGTGCACGCCTTCACTCGACAGTCTGACGCCTGGTCCGCCCGTCAACGCCGACATCTCTCCGCCGTGGCTGAATACAATTGCACCCTCCAATACGTCCCTGGGAAAATGAATCCCGTTGCCGATGCCCTGTCAAGTAACACGTTGGCTGCCATTCAACTGGGATTGGATTACAACGCCCTGGCTGAAGCCCAACGACAAGATCCAGAGTATCAAGCTTGTAGGACATCCTGCATGTCCCTCCGTTGGGAAGACTTACCCCTCGAAGACTCCAAGACCACCCTCCTCTGTGACGTCAGTACTGGTAGACCGCGACCTTGGATTCCTGCTCCCATGCGCCGACAGGTGTTTGATTTCATTCACGGCCTTTCACATCCCTCGCGCCGTTCTACTGCACAGCTGCTGAAGGCAAAGTTAATTTCTAAGGATGCTAAGGATTGGGTCCGCGCCTGTACTTCTTGCCAAACTTCCAAAGTACATCGACACACGGATTCAGGAGTGGGCACCTTTCCTCAACCTCAGCGTCGTTTCGCACACATTCACGTCGACGTTGTAGGCCCCCTACTCACATCACAAGGACATCGTTACCTGTTTACCGTCATCGACCGCTCCACTCGTTGACCTAAAGCCATTCCCATGGAAACTGCAACGTCCGCCTCATGTACATCTGCCTTACTCTCTGGATGGATTTCAAGATTCGGTATCCCTGAGCATATTACTTTTGACAGGGGAACCACTTTCACCTCTCAATTGTTGACGTCATTAACGAATCTCCGGGGCATCACCCTACATTAGACAACGGCCTACAACCCCGCTGCCAATGGAATGGTTGAATGTTTTCATCGCACCCTCAAAGCAGCTTTGATGTCCCGCTGCAAGGATTGCAACTGGTTTACTCAGCTTCCCTGGGTCCTCCTGGGACTAAGGACCACTCCTAAAGACGCCCTCGACGTCTCGGCAGCTGAAATGGTGTATGGCGACCCGTTGGTCGTCCCTGCCGAATTTTTTCCTTCTACAACCTCCTCCAACGATCTCCAGCGCATACGTCACGTCGTGGGAAAATTTACTCCATGCTGCCAGACTTACAAGCCCCCAGCGAAGCATCACATACCAACGGACTTGCACTCTGCAACGCACGTCTTCCTGCGCAACGACACCAGCAAGCCACCACTAACGCCCCCTTACACGGGCCCTTTCCTTGTGATCCGACGCAGTCCGAAAACATTCCTCCTAAACCTTCGGGGCAAAGAAGACTGGGTCTCCATTGATCGTCTAAAACCTGCTTATCTTCTGCCAGATGACCCGCCTACAGTTCGCCTCTCTAGATCAGGGTGCCCTATTTAACATGTACAGTATGTCATTTTTAGGGGGGGAGCCATATATCAACCGTGTTTCACACAATTGTACATAATTCCTTTTGTATATATTATGCTTGTATCTTCGCTCTTCCTTCGCGCTAAAACGAACATGAAAATTCATGTCTGTTTTTTCCTCTGTAATATTGTCTGTCTTGTGAACTTGTTATGTCCTGTTGCCTTGAGATTTTGTATATAAGGAGAATGTTCTTCAATAATATAACTCAGTCGATTGCATCCTGCCTTTGAGTTCACAACCCTCTCTTGGCCGTCACACAGCCTACAAAGGATATCATCTCGACAAGTGCATCCGCCAATCATAGCCCAGCTGTTGAAGGACAGTATGGTAACTCATTGCCTAGCAGCGAGTGGAGCTGCAGTCTGCCTCTGACTTGTCATTACCCTGTGAGTACATCATACACTGAAACTTTGATGCCCAGCATACTCAACTACCTACACTGCCCGTAGCAGGAGCCGGCCAGAGTAGATTTGCTGTCACTTTATACAAGACACAAGTACCATATAAAAGAATATTACCAGCACCATTTACAATCTCCAGCTTGAGGATGGGAGGCCATGCCTCTCAAAAAGCGTTACTGCAAACTCAACGTTACTTACTTCATGAGCTTATTCAGTAAACTCTACATAAAAACTGATTTTTACTTACCTTGGATTTACCTCACCCTATGATGAAGGATGAATTTTTCCCTGCCTATGGCAGAATGCAGTAATACTAAAAATATCATCAAACCTATTGATAACATAGAATAAAAAGTCAATGCTACTGAGGCTACAATCATATTCATTGAGACATGACTTAAATAGGTTCTACTACCTAAATCTACGTACTTCAAGATGCACAACCCCTCAGCAACGGCGAACCTATGGAGCAGTGCTCACAAAGAAAACTAGATAATAAAAAGATGGCTACAGAGGAGCTCTACAAGCATCAGAATCCCCTGAAAGAGGAATGGGAGAGCATATGACGAGAGAGTAACAGTCTGGAAGCAAAAACTGAAACCCCAAGAATATAGACCTGAGCAGTGATACCTACAGTGACTCCAACAAAGATGACCTACCCTGAGAACATCCACTTAACCCTCCTTACCCTTAAGGACCGTGACTGGACCAAGAGGATATTCGCTATCCAAGAGAAGCTGATCAACAGCAACACGAGTAACTTTTGTATACCTGAGCAGAAGCAAGACTATATTAATGTATCATCATATATCCCTACAGCCACATGTGACAAAACTATCCGATTTGGTCTTGACTGTCATTTCATCTCGAGCCCCAGGCCTTCTGACAACAGGTTAGAAATCAAACTCCTTATCGATTCTATCCTCTCTCTTCAAAAGAAAGGCTCCCTTCGAACCATTGATGACCTCCGGGCCCTGCTTCTGGCCGAAGCACTTACTGATCGGGGTTGCTACACCAGTGGTATCATCACCAGTTCAATAAGGGAGGAATTTTAGAAACTGTGAAAAGAAACCGGTGTCAGGGTTAGAAGAGCAGACAAGATTGCTGCCTTCGTGCTGACGGACAAAGAGGACTACCACCGAAAGCTATATCATATATTAGAAAAACCTTTTAAACTCCAGAAACTCTCCAATAACCCTTTAAAGAAAATTAAGCGGGAGGCAATTAAGACCAAAGAATTCACATATGCCATTCATTTCCAGATCATCTCCGGAAATTTTGGCCGTTGATATTAGCATGGGAATAAAAAAACATTAAAGTAATAACCGACTACGACCATTAATAAGTCAATGTCCTACGTCTATTTACCAATTGGCAAAAAGGTTCCACTGCATCTTGAAACCATATGTATCGCTGAATGCATTATCATTGTTTGCTGATTTCTTGTGTACTCAAAAGGAATCCCTCAGAAATGGCGCCATCGGTTCCCTGGATCTAAAATCCCTCTTCACTATCCTCGCTGTGGGGTTAATGATTGATCTGGTTCTGGAGAGTCTACAGGGACCCTTCTACTCCTACTTTGAAGGAGGCCCTTTGCATTCTTCTTGAAAAATGTTTTAAGATGGCCCCTATTACCACCAACCGGGGTAATATGTACATACAGGAAGATGGCGTGGCGATGGGCTCTCTTCTTAGTTTGCTCTTTGCCAACTTTTATATGGTGGTTGTCGAAGAGCAGGTATTCTCACACATTCTCACCTCCACTGTATGTGACACCACTGTATACACTAAGCTTATGCCAGAATGGAACTACCAAATGCCCCGCCAGGTACAAGTCATCAAACATCAAGACCTACATCCACAGGGCCCTCTCCTATTGCTCCTCTTGGGCCAACTTTCTTGCCAAACTTGATTGTATATTCGAAGTTCTCATGAACAATGGCTATTCCAACAATAAAATTAACTAGGAAAACAAGCTAGCCAGGGAAACTTGGCACAAGGACAAGTGAGGGACTCATAATACAGCCATGATCATCAATCTTTACTTCAAAGGTTATAAGCATAAGAATCTCCTGAAAGATGAAAAAAAACTGTGAGGGACATCATAAAAAACGACGTCTCTTCTGTGAATGAAAACACATATCTTAATTTTTCTTTTTGTCCCATCAGCCGCTCATGATTTCTACTATGATCGTGTGTTTATTTTTTAATGAAACAATCATTATCCACATAATGAATTAAACTCGTACAAAAGGGATGATTTTAACTCTTATCACTCTACCTTATCTTTTAATTAGGAGAAATAGCTTATAGAATTAGATCAATATAATTAGAATTGATTTGAAAATAACGTGCTCAAAGATGTTCAACGAAAACCTCACTTCAAACTTCAAAATCTAGTATCATTCGTGTTTGGGGGGGAAACCACTTCAGTTGATTAGTCTATACATTAAAAGACTAAGCATTAAATCTAAAACTCAGATTTATGTTGTTATATAGCGGACCCTCACCCCTGCCACATGCAATATTTCAACAATGCAGGGACCAATCGAGTTCATTGGAAACTCCACCCACCCCTTTAATTTCAATGTTTGTAAGTCATTCCAACAATCTCAACATAAATTTTCCATTTTTATTTTTTTTAAAACATAGGATAGTAGCCTTAGAGTACCCAAGTCTAATGACAAATGTGTACTCGTGTAAAAAATTTACCATTTATCAAAACTGGAAACTCTACATCCGAAACTGTAAATCGTTCTCCAAAAGTCACCAAATGAATTGCAACTAATCTCTCTCTCTCCCCTTCCAACAAATTCATCTCCATGTTGTTGTACTTAATTGATGAAGCGAGCAATTTTTTACGTAATCGAATAATGTCTCTTTTCCTTACTGGTTAATAAAATTTAAGAAAAGAAAAATAATGCATAATTAAAACATTTACAATATTTATAATCTCTGAGATAGATGCAATTAATATTCTACTCAACACAATTTTAATAGATTAATGAGGAGTGTGAAAATATTTCATGAGAAAATGCAAACGAATACCCCTAGAGTCTTAGTGGAGAGGCTGAATTGAAGATTATTAAGGAAAGGTGCAAATAGTCATAAAAGCATAAAATTGGGCGCAACGATTTTTCTTGACCTTATGTCTCATCATGAAGAGAAGTTTTTCTAAATGACTTCCTGTGAATATCTGAATATCAACATTTAATTGGTTAATCACGTTCCAATCCCACAGTCGTTTCCAGTTTATGTTAAAAGATTGAAAGCCAAAAATGTTAATTTGTTTTAAAGTAATCTTTAAAATTATTAAAAAAGCAAATATCTATCTAGAACCAGAATCCGGTACCGGATCATCATCAAATGAATAAACAAATAATATTCTGCCCAGAAATAACAACGATGGATGTCACTATATAAAAAAAGTTCCCTCATAAACCAAAATTGATACTTGAGCTCATTTGCAAAGTAAAAGGTCTGGTAATATATGATTTTTGGGGAACTTCATCATGATTAGTTTTCTTTTTGTAAGTCAGAAATTAAATAAGCCTCACTTGATTAATTTTCATCCTTATTTAAGAAAATTTATAATTACCTCAAGGTAACAGTGTAATAGTGCTCTACCAGGGCACAATGGTTGACACTATAGCTGTCACACTAAGCACGGGGTATGGTGCTAGCTAATGGTGGGCATTTGTCATTAGTTTCCCAAATGCAGTTTAGCTAGCACCGGTTCAAAGTTAAACAACCATACCTAAATTGACATGATGTGCCAGCGCGGGAGAGTTGAGCCAAGGAATATGGGCTTTAGTCTTGAAGAAGGTGCACAGATAACACAGAATTTGAATAACATTGGATAGATTATCGGGTTAGGGATAATATTATGCCTGTTTGAGCCTCGTTTTGTCCCTTATCTCAAAGTCCCCATATGCTTTAAAAATGGTAAAAGAATGAACCATCTGCGTAGGGAATAATAATAATAATAATAATAATAATAATAATAATAATAATAATAATAATAATAATAATAATAATAATAATAATAATAATAATAATAATAATAATAATAATGATAATTAATGTTCTTTTTATCAAGAAAGTTGTACAGTACGTCATGTGGTTATACAACAGAATAATATTAAAATCTATTAAGGTAGACAGTTTAAAACTGCAGACTTATTAAGGAGGATTGGGAGAGTATCATAATTTATGTAATATAGCTATTACCAAGGGGAATTTTAAAGCAGCCTTTTTTAGATCCTTCCTAGAAAGGTGTCATGTTACCCTGTCGATCCTGGATTCCACACTGGTGTTGTATATTATAAACTTGTCCTTATGAACCGTATATAAATTGTGAACATAGTATCTATCTTGAAGGTAAACACTCTGGTATGATACAGGATGAATATACATTTATTTACGAAATCACAATCATGAAAGTCGACATCTTTCCTGACGGAACATCGTATTACTATCTTGAAACTTTGTTGCTTGTGCCAAGAGTACGCACGTGAAAAGACTAGTGGCTGCATCTGGTTCTGGGTATGTCACCGTTGATACACGCATCTTTGAATTTTAAAAGTTAAAAAGAATGTGTTTACCATTTCATCCAGAAAGGGTTAACGATAAATATGGAATTCTACAGACCTCTGAAAATAACAAAACTACATATCATGAATCATGTATGCTGAAGCTCAACACAAAAGGATATATGTTCAAGATGATATCAAAGGAGTTTATAACTCCAAGTATACAGAAAAGAATGGTTATCACAGATCATAAGGGCATGGATGCTTTCACACAGTTTGTAGATGAGCGTATCATTGGTAAGGGGAACCTGTGGAGCAATATGACCACGGTTAAACTGCATGCATGGACATCTGCAGCAAGAGACGTCCAATTCAATGGTGGCACACGTTATGATACCAAAGGCAACTACATTTACATTTGCTAGATTTTTGGTAATTGCTGCTCATCTAAAGATGAAGTTGATCTAGAGTAAGTTCTAGGGTAAATTGAGTTCCTGGACTTTGCTTTAAAGCTCATGTAGTTTGAGGGATCAGTTCATCCAAGAGTAGACAAGAGTGATGTGATAAAGTTACAGAAAAATATAGCAAATATTAATTCTTGCCAGGATGAAGTTTCTTCAAATGATGCTATGAGTGACGATCTGGAGTCATCATCAGAAGATGACTCCAGATCTATAATTCTTATGATTGATGAAATGGAAGTGGTTTAGGAGTTAATGTATGTAAAGAAATTTCAGAAATTAAATGAATTAGGCATATTATACATACAGGATGTTGGGTCTAAGTCATATGATTATGGTCAAGTGTGTGTAGTGTATCATAATTATAGTAAGACATCATCAGTTAAAGAAATAACCAGAGAGAGGCGTAGAAGAAAAATAAAAGTAAACAAGTTATACAGGTTCTCTTGCTTTGCGATAAATAGCTTGATCTAAGACCACCACCACACTGCATTGCTTTAACTAATCAGCTATTGTCGGGGGATGCTGGAGGCTTTTATTGACTTTTTCATCTCTATTGCATTTGCATCAATTGTTTAACAATACCTCTCAGTGCATGGGACAGATATATCAGAATCCTCCAGATTGTAAACATTAAATGTGTTCTATATATTAAATTTTACAGAGGGTCATATATATATTTTAAAAGATACAGTAGACATAAAAATAGTAATATCATAAATATGCAAACATATACGAACACAAATTGTACATAAGCGTACACTAAACAAAAATATGGAACATGTTGTGATAGAACCATGCCATTTGATAAAGCACATGATAAATATTTAGTGCCTGGAACATTTTGGTCACGATGATTTCTCACAGCCAATTTTCAGAATATATTGGTAGGCTAAACAGGACCCACACTATATTCAGCTGGTGAGGTTAATTGAAAAACATTTATATTAAATCCTCTTTTGATATCAACATTCAGCAATCCAGGACCATGTATCTAACTTTGTGAAAAGGGTTAAAAAAATCTAACAAGGTCATTTGCTGCCGTTACTTGCTGCACAGCAGTGGCACCAGATGAATCAACTTGTGTGGACTTTGTGTTGTATGAGGAAGCTATATGTTCAGCCGTTTGTGTTATTAGCACTGAGAGTTTTTCATTAAGATCATTATTGTGAAAATATGTGGAAGGATGCTCGTGGATAACAATACCTCACCTTTCACTTTTTTCCACCTGTTTCTGGGCCGAAGCAGATTATAACTCAAGCTACTCATTGTAAGAAACTGTGTCCAAACCTGTTTAAAACAGTGACAAACTGTTAGCTTTTTGTAAAGTTTTTATGGTATGGCTAGAGATACATGCTTTGGTGTTCTACCTCTCCCTTTGAACACATTGAATATGAGATCCTGTCCAACAGTTATCATTGTTCCTTGTAAATTAGGTCCCACCTTATCCATTTTATACCCATCAAATTCATATGGAGACATTCAAACAAGAAGTTGTAAATTTGTCCGTCAAATTAGCTTCATCTCGTGTCAAAGCAACTGAAGAAGAATTTGTCATTTGATTTTCCTTCTTCTTTAGTTCATTTCTAAGATACTTTGCCCCATGATAGAGATCTGCCATGGCAATAAGACTAGGTGTTGTTTTGTTTTCAATTTCAGAATACTCAGAGTTAAAGTCAGGTCTTGTGCGCTCAGCAATTTGTCTTTTATGAATTTCCAGTGAAAAAAGTTCTGATTCATAGCTTTTGCCAGGTTTACATTATGAAAGATTTTTTTCAAATGTTTCAGGCACACAGTTACCAAGTTTGTATGATTTGTAATTTGGAGCTACTTTGCTATGTGCCTCTTAGGAGGTACTGGAATGTTCTAAAAGAATGCTCATTGATATTGTTTCTTGCCTTTTAAGTACATCTCTAATGACCTCATATACAACTGGGAGGCTTTATCTTTAGTGATTCATATTTTAAAGGATATTGAATGATAGTTTCCTTATGTAGGAAACATAGCTATGATAGTAGAAGACTATCTCATAATCTTACAGCCTGAAGGATTTCATCTCCATCTTCTAAAGTCATGCACTGAACTGGTTCGTTTTGGTCTTATCATACATTCTAGTCTGACATATCACGAAAGAGTTTGGACAGGGCAGCCTTCGGACAACGGTGCCATTGCAATGGGATCTCAATTAGTGTAGGCCTGATAGCACGGCCAATGATAGGTGCATAATGATCCGTTGTCCTTTGGGGCCTTCAAAAATTTATACTGTGGGTATCAACATTTGTTAACTTGGCTCCATTGTAGAAAGTTCCCAGCTGACTATGGATAACAGAGTTAATTTAGAGTTGTAGGCTACTGTCTTCACGACAATGACACTGTAGAGTCTACTTGAGAATTAGCGGGAGTAATTATGCAAGGATTAGTAAAAAAAAAAAGCTATGATAATAATGTATATTCTACTATCTTCTACAATTATTTACATTAATGTAGATTCTCACTATCACCAGATGACTTACTGCCTGCAAAGAAAAAGGAAAGAAGAATTTCAAGGGTAAGCTTTTAAGAAATAATAGCCTATGTTACAGCCAAAAAATGTAAATACCTTTCTAGTTGAAATCTTATAAAAATATTCCAAATGTATTAACTTGTGTATGTAGAAAGTTTGCTAATTGCTTTTGAATGATCTTAGAATTCCGAATAATACAGTTATTAGATATCAACATTGCAAAGAAAAGCTATTAAAAACTTTATCATAAATTGCATCAATGATTATCAAAAGGAACCAATTTTACCATAAACCAAATACAATACCGTGTATTTGTAGAAAATTGGAAAACCATCACAATCAGAATTAAATCATTTAAATATTAGTTATAGGTAACTCCCCCTACCCCCAAAATCATCTAAATAAGGAGAAAAATGTCTGTGATGGTTAGGTGTAAAAAATCATGATATTACACATGTTTCAGGGTGAACACTGACTTGAAATCAGTTTGGAAAAGATAGTACACATATTTCCGTATAGTTTGGTACCAACCAAGTGAGATAAACAGGGGTGAACAACCAAATCGAAATTTAGCCCCCTTATTGGAAATCATGTGATGGACTAATCATTGTGTAGGCCAATTTTTATTGTTAAAATCTGGTTGAAAATATTAAGATCATCTATGGAGAAAATGTTGAATAAAATTTTATTCGTTGTGCACATATAAAACAAGCTAGTGATGTTCCACTCCTGGTTCTATGGATAACACCTCAACTGAAAGCAGATGCAGCCATTATCATGGATATTATTGAGAACCATGAAAAGTATTCTAAAAACTCATTTATCGCATACTTGGTCATGATAACGCATTTGGTATGGTTAAAGTAGATGATTTTTCATGTCCCTGTTACTCGAAAATGGGTTTAAAGTACTCTTTTTTTTTTTCGTGATTCTCACAAATAACTCAAGAAAAGGCTGTGACATCACAGTTCACATTCAAGAGAAAGGAAAGACTGGTTGCGTCAATACATTTTGAAGTTGATTTTAAAAGCTTTGTCTACATCATCTTTTGGCAAAAAGAACAACCATCAACAGAAGTCAACAGGATCTGGTTGTTAATCTTGTGTTTCATGATCCACGAAAGCTGGGATGATTTAAAAAAATATTCCACCTGAGTCAGGATCTATCACATAGTTAATAAGATGCAAGTGTGGTGTCAGTAGTATAAAATATCTAAATACATGCAGAGGAAGTGTTGACGTATGAAACACGAACTTATGTGCACTTAATTTTGTGCCTCTGCAGATGTCGAGAAATCTACAAATACATATTCAAATTTGTGTGAGGGAGATGAGAACTGAACATTCAAGAGACGCAATTCTCCCTGTAAAACTGTTTTCCATAAAGACTGGGTCCTATACATTAAACACTATTTAAGACTGATTTATAAAATATCGTATCCATAGAAATGCACTAATTAAGCACACCTTTAATGTTCTTTAATTATGTCTATTATGTTATTTAAAAATACAGTGGAAAGAGGAGAAGCATGAGTTTAGAAGATCGTATCAAATTACTTACCTGATAGAAATACATAAAAATTTTATAAATCCCCCTAAATATATATAGCTTTATTTCTAGATGAAGAATGTAGATTATTAAGCCCTGACCCTGAAAATGTAGATAGAGTCTCTGGAATATTGTTTCTATACCAAATAGAAACCAAGATAATAACGAATAAAGAAAGTACCAGGTAGCGATTTGGAAACCCATTATTGCTACCATGAAATATCATGGAAAAAAATGACAGCCATGGGTTTCTTGATTATAGATGGATGTAAAATGGTTGAAATTAGGGTCACCAAGATTCTAGCAAAAAATTTAACAAACAAGAAATATTCACATTTTCCTATATACTAATAATTTAATTTGAAGAGTTACGTAATGGTCAGAGGATGTGTGGATTTATTTAACAGACGCTTATACATGGGAGAAAGTAATATAACCTCATCTTTAAACTGAATACTTTTTGAATTCTATGGATCGGAAGCAAATCAGAACTAATTGCTAACTCTTCGGTTAATTGTGTAGTTATGGATAACTAATAAGTGGTAAAAATTGTACATCAAACTTATGACATCGTCATGGGTTATAGATGTTTATGTCAACATTGAAAAGCTCTCACATATAACCAATAACTCTGTTGACTTTATTATGTCATATAGGTTAGTGAATGTTTCGACATAAAGTTAAGCGAAAATTCATCAGAAACAGTCGGTGATCGGGGCAAGAAACAAAACAAAAAGGCATATGTGTTAAATCCTACTCTGTCCGTATTAGAGACAAAACATATAGACTTAAAATCAGAAGTTTATCAGCATCTAGACAAGTAGGATTTGTAAATAACCATAGAACATGCTACAGTAGCGAAAAAAAAAATAATCATAACAGTACATCATGTTCTTTTCACGTTGCAAGGGGAGTACTCATGAAGAAAAGCTCAAATTTGAAGCTGAACTTTAAAAAAAAGTAGTAAATGTTTATATATATTTTATGGTCATTGGGGACTGAAATACCATTTCAGGATGGACTCGAAAACAGGGTTTTTTTTTTATTTATTTATTTTTTTTTTTTTATTAGCATATTTACATGTTGACTGCCGCACAACAATTACATGGCATATCTCGAGATCTACTGGGCTGTTTTGAAGTTCTTGGAGTAAATCCCCTGCTTGTTTAAGGTGATTGTTTGACCTATGAGGTGTTGGAATCAATATGAGGTCGATATCATGCGATAAGTTGATGTTAAATATTATTTACGTCAAAACGCATTAATTATATTATATTGAAAAATTTTCTGGCTAATTTTAAGAACAATTGTGAGCGAACCGACAAAAATTTCCCAAAACCACCATTCAGCACTGGCCAGCGTGGTGATGATAACAGGCCGAATTCCTGACATTAATTGACATAAATGAGGACTTTTACTTGCAATGGTCTAGAGTCGACTGCATTTGTAATATATATATATATATATATATATATATATATATATATATATATATATATATATATATATATATATATATATATATATATATATATATTCCATACCTCAGGTACCCAGCCGTTGTTACCTTTTCGTTGATTTAACTTCCAATCTTTTGCATTTAATGTTTTAAGATCGCTGCCTGAAACCAATCATATAATCCACGAATTCTCTCTCTCTCTCTCTCTCTCTCTCTCTCTCTCTCTCTCTCTCTCTCTCTCTCTCTCTCTCTCTCTCTCTCTCTCTTCTAAAATTCTATTTACTCTGCTAAGTCAATAAGTTCCTTTGCACGCATATCTCTGAACAAGGACAGTTATATTTTCGAAGTTCATATGCTGTTCTATGTATAAATCAGTGATTCTTTATTACCACGAATCACTATATTGATAAATGATCCTTCCTAATTATAAATAGTTTGTTATTTCCCAAGAACTATTTCAATACTAATGGTATGTTAACCATATAAAATACACACAAGTAATTGTTAACGAAGTTTGAGCACTTCAAGAAATTTAAACTTTTTCGATGCACGGTAAGAATCTTCCTGGTCTTAACATGTATCCTATCTATCTCCCATTGTGGCATCGCTATCTGATTTTTGGCAGTGATATTGTTCTTTTGTGTTAATTCTGACTTATACATATTATTTAGGCAGCTGATGTACTCGTTCTTTATCCTTTCTCTCATTTCCCTGTGTTCTATTCTATTATTTTTTTTTCTATACCCAAGTACTTATATGAAGATTCGTCTGACATATCTTCTACAAAGACACTCCCCCTGAATGTAACTCAAGGAATCACTGGAAACTAGTTTGAGCGCACTCCTAAATCACTTGAAACAAGTTTTACAACCCTCCAAAAATCACAGAAAAACTAGTTTCATAGCACTACCCAGTCACTTGAAACTAGTTTCATAGCACTCACCCGTAAATTACAATAAGTTCCATAGCACTCCCATCAGGTTCAAATGATCCCCATTACAATTATATCCCAAAATTTCAGCTTTATCAGAACTATATTGTAATAAACTACTGACTTGTTCTTACGATACACAATCTCGTTAACCATACTGTCTTTCGGTTTATGTGTTGTTCCTGTATTAGTTGTACTAAACTTGGCAAACATAAACACTTTCACATCAGAATTGCTGCTAGATATTCCAGACGTCATTTGGTATCGGAGTGTGGGATTTATAGCATTTTCTTGAACAATTATTTTTTGAAATAGCAGGGTATAGGTATATAAAAAAATTCATTAAAACCATCGCTAAAACTTATCCTATGTTATATTTAAATGCTGTAATCATAAACAATTATTTTTTCGCTTTAGAATTACACACACACACACACACACACACACACATATATATATATATATATATATATATATATATATATATATATATATATATATATATATATATATATTTATATATGTATGTATATATATATATATATATATATATATATATATATATATATATATATATATATATATATATATATATATATATATATAAGGATGAAGAGGACAGCAAGAAGACTTCGGATCATCTTACATATTTATTCTACACCAACGTTTCGGGAATCCATTCCCATCATCAGGGCTACATAAAACACGAAATTTTATTTACATTAGAAATTAATGATACATTTTTTGCTTAAAATTGCTTTGGTATAAAAAAACAAAATATTAAAAAAACGGTTAAAAGAATAAAAATACAGAAACCTACACGGTATATAAAAACATGTGGCTAACTGAGGTCTTTTACAATTATTATAATAAAAACACTTGTGATCAAAATGGAATGTCAAAAAACAAAAATTTACATAATATAAATGAATGGTTGAACTTACTGTCAAGAGATGTGGCTGAAAACTATAATAATATTTGAGAAAATTCTTAAAGAAAAGGCTTTAACTACGAACAAAACAAAATAGATCAACAAGGAATGGAAGTTAATGGTAGTTAGGCAATAGGTAATGGTGTGGAGGTGGTTTGGTTATTTAATGAAGGAGACAGTTTCTTGATGTAAAGAGATTCCAAGAGAAGGAGCGAAAGGCAATCGGATGTTTGGGAAGGAATTTCGAAATGGTTGTATTGTATATGAGTTTTACATGAGTTTGAATGATTTCATATTGAGGAAAATTCTTGGGATTTTAATATGGAACCAGTTCGATGACTGACACCCCTGTGGGAATCGATGCGGACCTTCAGTAATCGTCGGGTAGACCCGATATAGTTTCCAAAATTACATTTAGGACAAGTATACTTGTAAACAACGAAGGACCGCATCAACTCTGGGAGGGTGTCTTTGAACCTGAAAAGTTTGCCAATATTTAAAGGGTTTTTTAATATATACTTAAAATTGACATATGGATACAGATTGCTGAGGGCTGGGGTGAGCTCATTTCTGAAAAGAGAATTCTTTACATATGGCAATGATACATACACTAGTTTCTTGGGAACCTCAGGACATTTATATTTAGGCTGGAAAATATCATTTAAAAATTTATTAACAATTTTGTCATAGGGGTGTGAAGGATAGCAACTGGTCTCTGGGTAGTCCCTTTTTTCTGTGCTGGAGCTCGCCATTAGCACAGGGGAGTGCACTATTTGCACAGTACACTGTTCTGGGGAAGAGAAAACAGATCCTCTCTCTCTTTTTTTCCGAGAGTTCCGAGGGGGAGGGGGTCAAAAGAAGGGACCACTCTCCTTAGAAGAGGGGGAGAGGTCCTCATCAGCCATTTGCCAGCCGAAAGTGGGAGGCAAACGTGCAGTGGGACTCAACAAGCGTTCACAGTATCACTTTCAGTCACTGATAACAAACTGAAAAAAAGAAAACACTTTTCACTATCACTTCCTATTATCCAGGAAAGGTAAAATACACTGTCACTGCCACTGATCCGAGCAGGGTTTTCTGGAGGGATTTGGGAAGCAATCTCTGGCAAGAGCGATGGTCCAACTCACTAGGAGGAGGCTACCTCCGAGAGCTAGAGATTGTACACCTCACCAGGCAGAGACCGACGATCTACCTCACCAGGCGGCTGCCAGGCTCGGCATGGGAGCGGCGGTCTGCCTCACCAGGTCTACCCAATCAGGTGGCGGCATAGCTCGGCGCGGGAGAGATTCAGCACGTGAGAGGCTATCCACCTCACCAGGTAAAAGCCAATCGTTTTGGGATGTCGGACAGGTGAGAGTTGTGCAGGTCACAGACTCCCGGAAGTAACAAGAAATTCCCCATCCAAGTGAATGCATCAGATAATGGGATTGGAACTGTCTTATTGCAAGAACACAAGGAAGGAATTCTTCATCCTGTTTGTTTCCTGTCGCCGAAGCTGAAGAAACATCAGCAGGCCTATTTGATACTGGAAAAGGAACTACTAGCGCTAATCACACTGATAAACAATTTTAAGTTCTATGTGAATCAACCAAAATATGAACAGATTACAGTGTATTTGGATCATAATCCTTCAACTTTTGTGAATAAGATGGAAAATAATAATCAAAGGTTAACTAGGTGGACATTATGTTTTCAACCGTGTTTTATTAATATAAAGCATATGTCAAGTAAAGATAACGTGGATGCAGGTTATTTATCTTAGGTTGAATCAATGGATTCAGGCCCGGAATGAATAATCTTTTAATGGGGGAAGCTATCTTACAAAGCTGGTCTTGTGTAGAGTAAATAAAGTAGTTTATACATGATTTTATTTTTTTTTTCATATATGCATTGAAGAGAGATTTGCCAGCTCTTAAGATGAGTTCATCTCACATAGATTCAAGATTTGTATGTAAATTACGTAACACTGTTGTAGTTTATTTAATTGCGTTCTTTATTCAAGGTAGTGCTGTATATGTAAATTTACGTTATTTTTAATAATTAGCTTTTTATTTCACATATGTTTGTTACAAAGACTTACTTATTCTGTTTGAGAGTGTTATGTGGCCATACAAGATAAGAAAAAGGGCTTAGGTGATGATTTTTATATTTCTATGAAGTATTGCATCATGTTTGTGAGAGAATACGCAATCTGCTGTGTGCTTTGGAAACTTTATGAAAAACCTAGCGATAGATGTTACTTTTTTTTTTATTTCAGGGACATAGGGTGGGCGGAGCTAGATGACTGAGAGAGTTCATCTCATGTTGGGATGATATATGTTTGAGAGAGCAATACTTGGTAAATCTGACATCCAGCGTTTCTCAGCCTTGGTTCCTCAGAGTTCATGGAAGGAAATAGTCGAAATAACAGGAGACATTGTAGGCCACAGAAAACTTTAATCACCGATTAAACTTAATTGGAGTTCATAGAAGCAGTTACTGTTAATAGAATCTTGATTTCCATATATTCGGACGAATGGTGCCATAGGATAAAATAAGAATGTAGTGTAGAATGAAACCACAAAAGCAGGTATGTTTGAGCCCTTTCAGGATACAATTAAAACAGTACCAAATTAATATAAATTATCAGTAGGATAGCTACTCCACTCTCAGAAAAATCTAGTATTCCAATAGTAATATAATATTCTTATATGATCTGAATAATCCCCAACAATTTCAGTGATGAGGGTTCATGATTTTATAGAATTAATAGTTTACTTAGCTTTTGATGAGAATATAAGGAACTAGATAATTAAACCGACGGGAATACTGCGAAAAAAAGAAAGAAAAAAACACATATGAACACAATATATATCCGTGCATTGTTACAGCAATCAAAATATTTCAACAATAGAAAGGTAATTTTACACATAATTTATATCAAAATTGCATTCGTAACTGATATTTAAAAATTATTCTTATGAATTTTTTTTTTTTTTTGGGGGGGGGGGGGCAAACTTTCTGATTAGATGATCATTTTTTTTCGGGTGGAACATCCATGGGAGCAAAAAGTTAACAGATATTTTTTTTTTCTTCTTTTTTTTTCAGTCTCTGTTAGTATTCGCCACTTTCATATTAGTAGTGCACTTCAAAGAAAAAAAAAAAAAAAGAAGAAAATGAAACAATGGTTTATTCGGATCTAATAGGCTACCATTTATAACCTTTATTTTATGACAACAGGTTCTGCAACTATTTTCAAACCTAGCATGTACTCAACAAGTAGACTACGAGCCTAAAAATATTCTTCAATGATCACATTAAAATGAAGGGATGTAGGAACCTCAAAACGAGAACCTTCCAAAAGGATTCCAAATTATCTGCCTTCCGTCTTCATTTGTTGCCCCCGGTTCAAGGGAGTCAACTACAATACTAATGAATCTATTTGAAAGCGTGACTTACCTCGTCCAACAAAAAGTTTTGGGTTGCAATTACTGTAATTAGTGTTCTTTCAAACCGTATTTACTTTTTTGACCTAAACTATCTATCACGTTTCTCACTAATCGTGGTAGTGAACCCCCAAAGAAACAATGCTCTGAATTTCTAGGGTCAATGTTTCCCTATAATTCGTATGATTGGAAATATCTACATTCCTAACTTTCTATCGATATACTGATTCTGTCACATATTGTAATAGTGTTTCTTGAATCTATTCATAATGTTTATAGAATTTAGCAACCATATTTTGAAATCATATTAGTAATTAAATTTAGTTTTAGGAATAAATCTAGCTAAATTCAGCCAAAGCTTAGAATCTAAAATTAAATATAATAACCTAAAAAAAAGGGTGTAACAAATCTCTGGCAAACAGGATGTTGTGCAAAAAATTTTTCTGTCTATTTAAACTGCACCCTATGTAAATGTATAATTTTTACACTATTTTGATAATAATTAAGGGGATTTGTATAGGGAAGCGAACAATTCCATTCCATTTACAACATGATTAAAAGAATATACGTGGAGTATATGGAGAGAATTTTTTAAGATTTTCGGTGATTAATCTATTTTGAAAAACTGTCTTAATTCTTTATCCTGTCTTGTTGCAAGTATTGATCTACTAACTGGTCTTCAGCTGCTTAATCTTATCTTAATTGCTTGAACTAGAATTTGAAGTTTGATGAATTTCTTATTCATGGTGTAGATATTAATCTCTGGCAAATTCGTGTAGTTAATTCTTTATGTAGGTTTTTCATAACTGTCCCCTTCGTTTGCATTTAGATCTTGCCTGACTGCACCATCCTATACGTAGTACTAGGTTGCAGATAATACTAATAGCCGAACCTCCTCAATCATAAGTCCTAATAGTACAGAGTATTCTAGAAGTTGTATTCTAGCTATGACCAAGTTGTGGAATTATCTTCCTAATCATACAGTTGAAATGATTGAACTCCAAAAGTTCATATTTGAAGTGAATGCTATGTTGACCACAATGATATAATTCTCGTGTCTTAATTTCTATATGTTACTGATCGTGGAATGTTGTATATTATTTTTTTTTTTCATTACTCCGCATGTATGTTTATTTAATCCCTCCTTTCCTCATTAGGTAATTTTCTCTGTTGGGACCCCTGGGCTTATAGTATTCTGCATTGCCAACTAGGGTTGTAGTTTAGCTAATAATAATAATAATATTAATAATAATAATAATAATAATAATAATAATAATAATAATAATAATAATAATAATAATAATAATAATAATAATAATAATAATAATAATAATAATAATAATACCAAGAGCCATCAGATTTCAGACCTCTGTCAATCAATATTGCCAACATTTACCTAAAGTCTATAGAAATCGCACCCAACTTTTTTCATACGCTGCCTGTACAGTAGAAATGTGCAATGTTGTTCTAGAATCGTGATCTTAATTCGTACCTCTTCCAAAATTTTATAGTTTCTTCCGATACAGTTTAAAATCTGATGCGTCAATTTGTCTTTAAAATAGAAAAAAAATGCAAACCCGGAGCTAGAATCCGGATCCGGTACCGGATCATATCCAAAAGTAAATGGAGTCATCTATGTTCTAAGATCCATCTGTGGGGAGAATTTCGTAAAAAAAACTGCCAGCATTTTCTAATATTACCTTTAAAATAGCGAAAAATTTAAATCAGGATCTTGAATCTGGATCCAGCTCTGGATACCGATTATCTCCTAAATTTAATGGGGTCTTCCATGACGTAAGATATATCTGTCGTGAGAATTTTTTCCAAAGCTATCGAGTAGTTTTGAGTAATCCTAACCACAGACACACACACATATGTAAATAAAAAAAATAAATAGATTAACAGACTCGATTTTATAATCCTCTTGGCGGAGTTAATACTACTACTACTACTACTACTACTACTACTACTACTACTACTACTAATAATAATAATAATAATAATAATAATAATAATAATAATAATTCTCATCATCATCATCATCATCATCAGTTGAAATTCTATTCGAATGAAGAGTAGGAGGGACGGCATAGAAAATCAAGGGAAAAGTTGGAAAGAGGAAGAGCGCAAGAGAGGTATAATTAACCGTTATTGGAAGCCGAAGCTGTTGGACAAACTAATTTTGGGATAAGAACCTGCCACCCAAAGCACTTTCTTTCTTTATTAGCTTCACGCTCTCGATGGTGGATAAAGTTTATTAAGCTTTTTGTTTTTTTCCCTTAATATTTTTTTTTCCAATGTCCTAGTCATGGATAAGCTCTTACCATCCTAATATAATGGTTAGTAATAAGTACAATGTGACCCGAATAAAATATAATAAAAGGCTTTACTGAAAACCTTGAAATAGTTGCTAAATATAAACCAATCTCACTTTAACAAATCTGAACTTATTTGACATTCATCCAAATAGTACAGTAATCATATTTAACCATTAAAACCATTACACTCCGGCTTCGTTTCTCATTGTTCATTTGATTTTATGCTCTTCCTTTATCATATGCTCCTATTTCGATATTTCCATCTTTAGATACAATCATCTCAAATTCTACCGACCCGATGTTAGGTTACTAAACATAATTTCACTATATGTTCAATTTTATATTTGTATGTTCATGATTTCCCTTAATTCTTTATATATAACCATATGATTGGGATACCTGACAACTAGTAGAGTGTTTCTGAGGACGGTGTATCAGTATGACTTGTAAAAAAAAATATTCCCCCAAATGTAAACATCCACTTTTATCAGATTCATCACTACAATTCAGCTGCATTACTTTTAATTCTTGTCTGAGGTATCCTTTTGTATCTGAAGCCATTCTATACCGTGAAAGTTATATATTTATTCTGCCTCATCTCTGAACTAGATTACTTTGTTCAGGTTTTAATTTTTTTTTTTTTTTTTTCTTTTTTTTTTTTTTACATCCCCTAAAAGTAAACCCGCATTATCCAAAGCCCATAAAATTAGGACAGTAATACAATGGGACAATTATAATACATTGTTTGCAATATAAGGTAAAAAAAAAGTATAATAAAATAGGAAGGAAATTCTTGGGAATAAAAGGTGGCAATAGATATCTATTGGTTAGTCATCCAGACTAACAAAATAAACATATAGTAGGCCAACATAAATCTGTTATTACAGGGGATTCGTTCGAAAGCTGATAAATTTTAAAGCTCGATAAACAGGACTTAAAATATTGGATACCAAATTGAATGTATATAAAATGGATGACCCTTACAGGTTTACAAACCCATTTTTATTTTCAACTAGTATTTCAAGCAATACTAAGAATTTTTTTTTTATTGTGGGCTGTAATATGAATAAAGAAATTAATCCTCTCCCACATCTAAAATGTCCATTGCATTAAAAATTCTATGTTTTTCTTTGGAAGAAAATAATAAAAAAAAATACTAAACACAAGTATCGTAAGGCATTATGAATATCAAATTCATTTTATTACATCGAATTATTTGATGTTGAAAATTATTGTTTGCCTACGGAAGTGAATTAAGTAAAAAAGTTATTTTTCTATCAAATCTTACCCTCGTTGCCCCTATTATTCTAAAATTTATAGCCATGATATATTTTAAGTATTCTTTCTCTCTCTCTCTCTCTCTCTCTCTCTCTCTCTCTCTCTCTCTCTCTCTCTCTCTCTCTCTCTCTCTCTCTCTCTCGCTGATTCTACTGTGTATCTATAATACCGATATTGTTCTATTACACATTTATACTTACTTAACAAATGGTTCTCTCGGCGTCTTTCTTTATTTGGAAGTTTGGAATTGAATAATGTAAGGAAAATTATGATGTAAAAAATAGAGAGAGAGAGAGAGAGAGAGAGAGAGAGAGAGAGAGAGAGAGAGAGAGAGAGAGAGAGAGAGAGAGAGAGAGAGAGAGTGAGAAATCTTTCAAACAGGATTGTAATTGACCATTAATATGAGGATCAAATAACATCATGCAATATAATTAATTGAAAATCTTAATATTTTGTCCATCATTAGTCACGTAAGCCAACATTCATTTTGTTATAAGACAAACTGAAAATCTATATAATTTATTCTAATTGGGCCTATACACATGATTCTTTATTTATAAGTAATTAATTATGAGGCAAATAATTACATTCGATATCTAGTTTCTGCCATGATTATTATTCTAAGGAATACAGATGTATAGAGTACGCACACACACACTCACACACACATACATATATATATATATATATATATATATATATATATATATATATATATATATATATATATATATATATTCTTACGAAGCTGGTCTAGTATAGAGTAAATAGTGTAGTTTATGTATGATTTTATTTATATTTCATTTATTGATTTCATTTGTGCGTTGAAGAGATGATACCCAGCCCGTAAAATGAGCTCCTCTTATGTAGATATAAGTATTTTATGTAAATTGCATAAGACTTTCGTCGTGAATTTCATTATATTCTTTATTCAAGTTATAATATGTAATTTACGTATTATTTTTAAGAATTAACTTTTTATTTTCATGTATGACTGCTATGAAGTCTCGTGTAGTCTATTTGAAAGTGTTGTAAGATTCATGCGAGATAGGAATAAGGGATTAGGTAATGTTCTTTTATATCTTATGATGAATTGCATCAGGTTTGAGGGAGAATTTCAGAACATGTGATTTGGAATGTTCTTTACCACGAGTTTCAAAGCTTCCCTCTGTCTGGCGAGAGGATGTTATCTATTTCTTTATATTTTAGGAGCAATAGTTGGGCGGATCTAGCTGGGAAGTCTTCTTGCGGGTGCGTTGATGTGTATCTGAGAGTTGCCTAAAATCCTTGATTTCGCTTCTTGACATTTTTATCTAGCTGGAAACTTTGACGCAAAGCACAAACCTCACGCTACCAAAACCCGATCCTTGAAGCTTCTGGAATTAGCCAAAGTTTGATATATAAGGACCCAAGGTTGGGTGAGTCAAAGACAGAGAGATATATAGAACAAATTAAAACTGCAGTCAGATAGCCTTTTTCATCACTCCCTCTCTCATTCAAGCCCATAAACCAGTTTAGTGTCGAAAGTGTTAAGGTGCGTCCTAGTTTGTCCTCTCCTCAGTGAATCTGTGCCCTAAAGCAAATTATGTGTCACGCACGACTAAAAGGTGATAATTGAATTCATTGTAATAGGGTGAGTGTTGACATTTTATAGTGTTATCTTGTAAACTGCCGTTCTAAGGAAGATAGGTTTGTAAAGTGATCTGGTTAACTATTATTCATTAAGAGTCAAACTTAAATATTGTATTATTTTAAAATTATTTAAAGTCTTTGTAATATTTTCATTGTATTATTTCTTTTCTTAGGTTAAGGTTTATTCAGATTTAATAGTTCAAGTCAAGTTTTTTTATATTTTAAGATGGTATTTTTTTGTCTTATTCTAAGTTTGGTTCAGACTTGATATTTTTCCAGTGACTTAATTTCGTTATTCAAACTCTTTCCTGTGTTGTAATTTATATAGAATATATTTATATTTGTAGAGTGTGTATTATTCCAATCATCTATATTGGAGACCAGATTTCCGCTCGATTCCTGTTAGGAACCACAGTGAGAGTTAAATAAGTGATAATAATACTTAGTAGTAATTACCCAATTTGATTTTGAGTTTGCTTAGAGGCTTTTGGATATTCAGTGTTTTAAATATTGCTGTCTGGGAGTTATTCAACTGTGTCAAAATTCGTCTAATAATATATTGAGGTGTAACAATTTTAATGTAAAAACAAATAAGGTAATTTTAAATTTGAGAGAGCTTGATAAACTTGTGAGTCGTAGTATGTATAACATTATATGTTTGGTTCCCAGTCATGAACCGTAGTATAATATTTTTTGGTTAGTGCCCAGACTAGAGATCTTTATCGTATAATATATTTAGGGTCCTCAGACCCTGGATCCACACAGTATAATATAGTTAGGGTGCTCAGACACGGGATCCATATAGTATAATATATTTAGGGTGCTCAGACCCGGTATCAATACAGTATATTATATACATATATATATATATATATATATATATATATATATATATATATATATATATATATATATATACATATTTGTATACATATATATATATATATATATATATATATATATATATATATATATATATATATATATATATATATATATATATATATATATAAACGTATACAGACAGACATAGAAAGACGCACACACACTTATATATATATATATATATATATATATATATATATATATATATATATATATATATACATACATATTTGTATACACATATATATATATATATATATATATATATATATATATATATAAACATATACAGACAGACATAGAAAGACGCACACACACTTATATATATATATATATATATATATATATATATATATATATATATATATATATATATATATATATGTATATATCGTATAATATATTTAGGGTGCACAGACCCGGGATCCATACAGTGTAATATATATATATATATATATATATATATATATATATATATATATATATATATATATATATATATATATATACATATATATATATATATATATATATATATATATATATATATATATATATATAAATATATATATATATATATATATATATATATATATATATATATATATATATTTGGGCTCAAGCCAAGTCGTCGTGATGGAAGTTCCTTAAAGTAGCTTCCTAAGGGATATATGTACTACAGTGATACTCCCAGAAAATTTTACCTTTAGGTATCCAGAATTCTAACTCTTGGCGCGAATATCCTTAAAATTTCTCAAAAGGATATCGCATAATATCAGCGGACTTATTCTTAACACGCCTCCATAGCAATCTGCACCCCAAACAGCGTTTTGGCCTCGAGGAGGATGTGGCAAAAGGGAGCCGTCCAAAGGCTCTCTCCGCTCTCCTAATACTATTGGGAATACAACAGTGCCATTCCCACGACGGCGGACATTCATTTTTTTGTAGCGATCTCGCTCGGTGATATTTCCTCGTGATCTAACTTTTTGATCGTTTTACAGGATTATCATTATGCTTTCTCCATCATCTTCCGCCTCTGGAAAGTTGAGTATTGGGTCTTTACTCTGAGTATATTTTAGCTCCTGTTTCACAATAAAAATAGAGTATTTTATTGTGTTTTAAGAGCTAGGCCAGTTACTGGAGGCGCCATGGTGCCGTCGTTCGTTAGGCATGTGTTATTTACATAGCAGAACGACTTACAGTTTTTAATAGCTTTATTTAAATATTTTAATTAATCAGCTATTTTGGCAATTACTCTTGTAAAGTTTTGATAATTTGCATAATTTTTGTTTCCCTTTTCTCTGTCGATCGTATAGTTAGAGTTTCGGTGATTTAGGTAACCGAGATCTCGTATAGTCTAGGTAACCTTACCTAGACGTTTTACTATACGTTCGACTTTCCCCGGTTACCCTCGTGTTTTGTTTTCAATCAGTGAAGACTGATACCTCCTATAATGTTATGAAACATTACACGTCTCTTCGGAGACTTAAGGGTAATCTCTTTCCCTCTGAGTGTAGCCTCAGGCTACAACCCTAATAGCCGTGCCTTGAATTTTATTCAGACATGGCTAATTTAGGGTTTGTCCTGCCTCTTCCCTTAACCGTTGGTTGTGGTATACCATCGGGTTTTGGGATTTAGTCAGAATCTCAGAGTATTTAGTCTTATGTCGGCGACCTGCCGGCAGGGCGAATGGGTTGTAGGATACCATCATTCCCCTGCCGGCCAGGTGGCCGGCAATGGAGGTTAGCCCTCATTAGCCGCACCTGAAGTTATGGTAGGATACCAATTTCTCCTTGCGACTAAAAGACTAGTCCTATGCCACAGTACTGTGGGCTGAAGAGTAATTTTCTTTAGCCTAGGATACGTGGCACTGGAACTCTGTTTCTTCTTTGTTGAGAGGAGGCGGCAGTGCTGCCATCCCCTTAACTGTGTCGGCAATCTCTGGGTTGGAGAACTGAGTCTCTCCTGTTCCCTGTGATTCTGCCGATACCGAAACTGAGTTTCTTTTACAGGTGGTAAGATTGACAATTTTTGCCAGTTCCTTTCACACTCGTTACAGGACCCTGTTCCCTACCCCACTGTCCTCTTTTGATGGCTTAGCCATTGTCTTTCTTTATGCTGGCATCTTGCAACCTTCCTTTGCTGGTAGGTTGCCGGAGCCAGCCAGACTCCCTCTCGAGCCATGTCTTTGGTTGACGGCAGAGCATACTGCCGCTAACAACATCATCTGTCAGCAATTGCCGGCCTAGCCGGCAACTGCCGGCCCAGCCAGCAGCCAAGATGACTGACGGCGACCATGATGGCCGTGAGAGGGAAGTTCCTTCTGTTCCCAAGGTTCTTCAGTCCTCCCTTGGACTGCTGCTACAGGTCCTGTTGCCGGGGTACTGCCGGCCAGGTCGGCACAGATAGTGCTGACTCAGTTGGCCACACGCCGACTGTACTGGTACTGCTGGACTTGCCGGCCGGCAGTGTATCGGCGGTACCTTGTCGGCAATAGTACTGTAGCTGCAGGGAAGCCTGAAGGGTACATTCTCCCCTTCCATTAGAACCTTCTCTCTGGGAAAAGGCAGTCAAATTAGACTTTTACATCCTTAATTACTGTATACATTCACAGTAAGGAGTAGCCTTTTTTCCATGCTGTCTCTCTCTCTCTGGCTAGCATGCTGGGTATGCCGGCAAGACCTAGCTATGCCGACTACATGCCGGCTGAACTACAGTATATTTTATAAAGGTAGCCAGTATATTTGCATTATATAATATACTGTAGATAGAAAACTACTATATAGTTTATACTAGTAGTTATTTCCAATATATTTTGGATATCCAACACAGGCATTTGCTGAGCCCAATCCTATATTGAATGAAAATGATTTCTTTAATATCCTGATTAGAAATCAGTATTAGGATTACCCTACAATATTAAACACTTCAAGGCAGGAGTAATACACTCTTAACCCTTAAAGGGTGGAGCCTTTTTCCTTGAGTCTCCCTGATTAGGAAACTCTATGTTTTAATATAGTAGGAAGACTACAGCAAATAGGCTGAATGGGATATACAAATATGTCTTTATTTTCCTAGTCCAGCTGGCTTCATGCTAGATGGACCATACTGTCATATGCTACTATGAAGGCAGCATAATGACTAGACTACAATACATGATGTACAGTAGCCAGTAAATTGCAATATAGACTTACTGCAATTACAAACCTACAGTACCATGATACAGAAGTATTTTCTGACATACCTTGGGTACCCTTGTACGAGCATTCTGCTGGTACCGTTCATATATTGAATGAATAAGTTTTCTTCACTATTCTGATCGAGAATCAGTTATCCTAACCCCATAGTATTAACATTATTTTGGTACAGTGATTTGATACTTCTCTACCCCTAGGGGTAAGAGTCCTTTTACTTGGAGTTACTCTATAGAGAAATCTCCATGTAGTTAATACTGAGGGGAGGCAACAGCATTTGCTCAAAGGGGTACACAAGTATGTATCTCCTACTATCCCTTTATAGCTTACTATCCTAAGCTACTCTATTGTAAAGGACATTTCCATGTTGATTGCCAAGGAGACAATCCATTGTATATTCATTTGGTTTTCCTTTCTTTACAGGAAGAACACCAGATACCTTGTGCTGCAGTCCTCTGCAAGGCTAAGAGTAAGTATTTTTACGGTCATAATACTTGCAGGTTTCATGCCCCCTGCAATATTATTTCCGGATCCCTACATTATTGGAACCCAGAGGTTTGCAACATATGTCGGACATTAATGTCCGAAGGTTTCGAAAATCCCAAGTCTACGGAGATTAGGGATACAGCTCAATATAAAT
Source organism: Palaemon carinicauda (assembly GCF_036898095.1). Lineage (NCBI taxonomy): Eukaryota > Metazoa > Arthropoda > Malacostraca > Decapoda > Palaemonidae > Palaemon > Palaemon carinicauda. Next base: position 54,458,673 of record NC_090745.1, on the reverse strand, counting down.
TACGCAACTGGGTGAGAGGCTTTCAAAAGATCTCTCCGGAACCTTTCCTACCTAATGATAGGATGTGTAAGCTACTATTTCCGGAAGCAAGTGAGGAAACAGTAGTGCCTCAGGAGCCAACTACATCCCCTGATGGCCAGAAAACCTTTGGGATTAAGGGCAAGAAGTGCCCCTGGGTAGAAGAGGGAAATGTTGTGTCGGAATTTCCTCCGCCTGTGCCAGTTATAGAGCCATCGATGTCAACGTCTTCGTCTTCTACCACTCTATTGGATAATGTGCTACAATTATGTATCCAGCTGAAGAATCAAATAGAGAGGTTTCTTAAACAAAAAGAAAAGCAGGAAGTAAAACGCAAGATAGAGCCTCGTAAAGCTTCTCATGTCGCTTCCCCGGGGTCAGTCAAACGACCCTTGAATCAAGACCTACCAACATGGTCCATAACCAATCCCTGGAGGTTTGCGGAGCAGATGCCGATTTCAAATGTCAATATCTACATCTCAGAGAAAATAGATGCTGTTCCTTTGGACAAAATTCAATTTTGGCCAAGCTTTGATGCTTTCCCTAATTGTTGGGTTCGACTGAAGTACGAACCAAAGTTAAGAAAAGGAGCGGAACCAAACGAGGTCTTGATTCTCGACCATGATAAGGCACAGACTATCCTTTCAGGTAGTCTGAGAAAGGTGGGTTATTCAGAGTCGAAGGTATTCTCACTGAATAACAGACACCCTTCCTTTCTTGCTCCTACTTCACTCTCATTCCGATTCATGGGGAAGGCATTTTCCTCTGTTGCCAAAGCGGTAGAGGCGGGTAAGCCATGTCCCACACTTGATAAGTGCAAGCCTTTGTCATCAGCTTTTCCCGGACAGGAAAAGGATTTGAAGGAAGTCTATTTGACATTTTCAATAGGAAAATTAGACAAGGACATCGCAAGTCGACAATTCAAGGTATGTCTCCCTAAATTATCTGAGATGCTCTTGTGTAATGAACATGAGTCAAAGGAGAGACTTGCGACCTCTCTCTACAAAACTACATAGAGTTGTGTTCAACCTACGAAAGTACCTCAGGCATGCTCATGATCATAGCCAAAATGCATATGGCTATCTTGGTGAAGGACCTTTACGCCTTTATGAAGGCCAGGAGAGCATGTAGAGAGTTTGTGTTCGCTGACGCAACAGTGAAACACGAAACAAGGAAGCTAATATCTTCCAACATCTGGGGTAAAGACCTCTTCCCACACGAGGTCATTAAGGAAGTAATTAAGAACGCCACCATGGAGAACATAAGTATTCTCCAAAAATGGGGCATTCCTTCAAAGAGAAAATCTTCTGTGGTTGTGGGTTTCCCAACCTAAAATGAAGATCGAAAATGCTGGAAATATCCGGGCTGCTCAAAACATCCCACTAAGCCTACTGACTACTCAAAGCATAAAGATGATTCGGCTAGGAGGAACTTTCCCTCAGGATTGCAGGACCTTCGATCCTTCGGTCCAAAGCCTATTCAAGATGAGCCATTGATGGGAAACAGAAATGTCCCTACCATCATTTCCTTACCTTCTCCTACAGTTTAAAACCCTCCTGGAGAAGTATACCTGAGAGCTATAGAGCATACAGGTGGTAAGTAAACTATAGCTCTTCGAGTTCCAGGGAAGGCTGTTTTGTGTTCACGAGAAGGACTCAAGATATCAATGAGTCATTCTGAACTTGTCGCCACTCAACAAGTTCATAAAAAAACAGCAAGTTCTGAATGTTAATCCTTCTGAACATATGGACCTTGTTCAAATTAGGGGTGTTCGTAGTCTTGTGAGACCTGAAAGTTGTCCTTCGGAAACTTCCAGTCAACCACCCCCCTTTCCTCCTATCTAGAATTCATGTTACAGAAAGTAACATTCATCCTAGGAAAGATACGTGCAGGACTCACAGTCCTAGGTATCTTCAAAGGATTGACGAACTTAGTCACGTTAAAGACAAGCCTAGAAATAGTTCACGTATTAATATACATGATCAAGAGGCTGGAGTGGGCAGCACCCGAAGTGTCTGGCCAATGTGCATTCAAAGAGATGACCTGGTTCCTGGGACATCACGGAAGCAAGATAGGCTTCTAGAAGTCTCGACTTTCTCCAGCTCAGGGGTTTCGATGTTTTAAAAAACCATCGAAGCCCTCAGTCTCATCAACTCTCCTCTCCTTTGGAAATAAAAAAGGAACTCGTGAGGTCTGTCAAGAGACTCAGGTATTCAGTCAGAATAACCAAAACGCCAACAGGAAAAAGGGCTAAACTTTCCCCAGTTCGCTATAGTAACAGACCTGGTGCTAAGGGCACACCGGATAGATGCGTTAAGAGCTTGGAGAAAACACGCATCAAACGCTTGAAGAGATAAAAACAGACTGAGATCGGTCCCTCTTTAACCGCTTCTCTAACAGAAATTAGAGCACGAAAGTCCCAAGACTTTGCTCGTCCTTTCATGGGTGGGGAAGCCCCCTCAACACAGATCAGGCTCCCTACGACTGATCGGGGACACCGAAGCGATAATATGACGTCACATTCGAACGTCTCATTCAGTCTTGGTGAAGTTCCCCATCCCTCTCTTAAAGGGACGGCACCTACCAGCAGTTCATTTACAACTGATCCACGATGTGACGGTGGATACTCTACTTCGATACAAACCGATAGAGTTGGAATGGTCCATGGGCTCAGACATATTCCCTCTGAGATGGGAACAAGTCCCGGAACTGCAATTCAACCTCTTCATCACGAGTGTCTTCAAGAAACTACATCGCTAAATAGCCCCTTACGAGGATCCTCTAGTGGGGCTGATAGACTAGATGAGGCTAGTCCTAGCTCTGACCCAAGGTATATTTCCGAAGATTCAGAAATTAACAGCCTTCGTTTTATCACAGAGAACCCAAACCCTTCATTTCATGATTTTCTCGCTCGAGCGGATAGAAAAAGGTTTGGGATCTCAAAAGGCAACATAGAATTCTTAGAAGAATACAAGGCCAAGTCAACTAGAAGACAATATGCGTCTTCCTGGAAAAAGTGGGTTGCATTTGTCAAAGCAAAAGGACCGAAAGAAATTTCAATAAACTTCTATCTGTCCTTCTTTGTCCACCTTCATAGCCAAGGTCTGGCGGCCGATACGATAAATACGTGCAAGTCAGCCTTGACTAGGCCTCTCCTATATGACTTTCAAGTGGATCTGACGAATGAATTCTTTAATAAGATTCTATAGGCATGTGCTAGGCTTAAGCCCGCGGTACCACCAAAGCCCATCTCTTGGTCTTTGGACAAGGTTTTACATTATTCCTCATCTGTGTACAATGAAGATTGTTCTCTTAAGGATCTAACCCAAAAGGTTATTTTTCTGTTCGCTATCGCCCCCGGGGCTAGAGTTAGTGAAATAGTGGCCCTATCCAGAGATGAGGGTCATATTCAGTTCACAGAAGTGGGAGAACTGAATCTATTTCCTGATCCATCGTTTCTCGCTAAAAACGAGCTACCCACCAAGAGAAGGGGTCCCTGGAGAATCTGCCCTCTGAAGGAAGATGTCTCTCTATGTCCTGTAGAGTGTCTAAAGGTCTATCTTGTAGAACTTCAGACTTAAGGGGAGGACAGCTCTTTAAAGGAGAAACTTCTGGATTAAATTTATCCATAAAACAACTAAGGGCGAAGCTCACCTACTTTATTCGTAGAGCGGATCCGGACGGTACTCCCGCAGGTTACGATCCGAGAAAGAATGCTTCATCACTGAACTTCTTTCAGTATATGGACTTTGAGTGCCTTCGTTCATACACTGGATGGAAATCATCCAGAGTGTCTTACAAACACTATGCAAAACAAGTGCATGAACAGTAACACTTCGTAGTGGCGGCAGGTAGTGTATTAAAACCTGCCCCCTAATTACTGTAGTAAACAGTTTTTGGTTTGGGACCTCACATATCCTCGCACATGTAACGGAGGAGAATCATCCAGAGTGTTCTACATACACTATGCTAGACAAATCCATTTTCTGAAGCAATATGTGGTGACGCCAGGTAGAATATTTAACCTGCCGTTTAATTCTACGATGAACAGCTAATTGACTGGGACTGTCAATTAAGGGGAGAAGAGGTCACCCTTCTTAGGTGTGACTTCTTTTAATTAAGTGTTACCATGATTACACTGGCACTGTTCAAAATCCCAGGTGTGGAATTATACAAATAGCACTAGTGCCGGTGTATGAAGTACACAGTGCAGATAGAAGTAACCAGCAAAGGAATTATGAAGAGAATTTGTTCTATAATTTTCTTCAGTCAGAGAGTGGCTCTCATCATTTCTTCCTTCAAGAAGGAAATATAGTCTCTCTACTTGTTACAGATATAATCCCAGTGTCATACTACATTCGTTTAACTCAACATCTTTTAGTCATTTATTAGTAATAAATGTCTATTAGAATGTAGTGCGTCCACCTTCGCCAGACAATTGTATGTATACATGCCAGAGTTCTTCAACTTACCAAAGTAAGTATCCTTCATATATTTGTATGCATCAAATAATAGATATAAGAGACACTGATGTTATTTTAGCAAATATACAACTATGAGACTATTTGTATATTCAGTGTGTACTTATGTTTGGTCATACTATGTATGTTAACCTCAAGATCCCTTTTCTACTGTCTGGAATGACTCTTCCCTGTAGGAGGCAGGAAGCACTAACATAGGTTATGATTAGTGATGGTGACGAATAACGGTAACGTCCCTTGTCTCATATAGTCCTCATGACCATAGAAAAGGTTGCTATAAGGTTAAGGCACTGATTAAAAATCCAGATACACTAATGCTCTGGTATGCTTCCATCACGATGACATGGCTTGAGCCCAAAAAACGGATTTTGAGCGAAGCAAAAAATCTATTTTTGGGTGAGATGGCCATGTCGTCATGATGGACCCACCCATCTCTTCTAAAAGAAACGATCTTCACAGTATCCCTCTCGTGGTACTGTATCTGTAACACCACGCTCAATGCTACAAGGAATGTCTGCCGTCGTGGGAATGGCGCTGTTGTATTCCCAATAATATTACGAGAGCGGGGAGAGCCTTTGGACGGCTCCCTTTTGCCACATCCTCCTCGAGGCCAAAACGCTGTTTCGGGTGCAGATTGCTATGGATGCGTGTCAAGAATGTGTCCGCTGAGAAATTTTAAGGATATTCCCGCCAGGAGTTAGAATTCTAGATACCTAAAGGTAAAATTCTGTGGGACTATCACCTTAGGAAGCTACTTTAAGGAACTTCCATCAGGACGACATGGCCATCTCACCCAAAAATAGATTTTTCGCTTCGCTCAATATATATATATATATATATATATATATATATATATATATATATATATATATATATAATCCCATACATATTCATATATATATATATATATATATATATATATATATATATATATATATATATATATATATATATATATATATATATATATATATATATTTATACATAAATATATATATATATATATATATATATATATATATATATATATATATATATATATATATATATATATATATATATATATACATATATATATATATATATATATATATATATATATATATATATATATATATGTGTGTGTGTGTGTGTGTGTGTGTACATGTGTGTGTATATGTATACAATTTTAGATCACCATCATCATAATCAAACGTTACTAATACACTGCTGAACAGAGGCCTCAAAAATGTCCTTCTAATTGCATCATCTTATGGTCTTTCTTTGGTAGTCCAAATCCACCAAATTTCTAAGTTCGTCATTTCATAGTCTTCTCTTTCCTCCCAGGCCCCTTTCACAATCTTTAGGGGCCCAATCTGTTATTATTAATGATCATCTTCTACCTGTCAATCAGATTATATGCCCCGCCCTTGTCTATTTCTTTTTCTTACATGTTGCTAGATTTTCCTCTACTTTAGTTTGCTTTCGTATCCACGTTATTCGTTGTGTACCTCTTAGTGTTAATTCCATTATTATTCATTCCGTAGCTCTTTGAGTCGTAAATTATTTATGTTGCAAGTTTGGATAAAGGTTCCAAGAATCCAATGTATATGTTGATAGTGATAGGACCATCTCAGTAAATAATTTTCTTTTTATAGTAAGTGGCATTTTAATGTCATAATGACATTTTATTTACCAAATGCTCTTCAACTCAAGCTTGTCCTTCTTAAAATTCTGGTCTGGTGTCCTGGGCAGACACTATTTTTCCTAAGAACATTTATCCATTAACAAACTTTAGAGGATCGTTTTAACTCTTATTTAATGTCTGCGTTTTCATTGAAAATTATGGTAGTTTTACTAATTTTCATTTTCAGTCATACCTTTCTGCTTTCTCTTTTTCAAATTGTCTATCCTCTTTTGTAATTCCTGCGATGTTTCACTAAACAGAACTATGCCATTTGCAAATCTCAAGTTGTTAAGGTATACTACATTTATGATAATTCCTAAACTTTTTCTAGTTTAAATTCTCGAAAAAAAACTTTTTTAGGCATGTTGTGATTAATTCAGGAGATATGCGGTCTCCCTGCTGTCCAATAACTTTTTCTCTCAGAATTTTCTCACTATCTTTGTGTAGTTTTAGGATGGCTGTACTTCCTGAAAGGATATCTTCATTTGTTATAACATAAGATTTACCCATCCCTTGTCTTTGAATGTTTTTTATGACTGCCCAGGTTGGGAAAGAATCAAAATCTTTCTCGTAGTCTACTAATGCCATACATAGTCATTCGTCATACTCTGTTAATTTTTCCATCAGGTGGTTAATTACATAGAAATCATTAGTTTTTCAATACCTACTTCTAAAGCCTGCATGTTTTCTTGATTGATTAAAATGTAGCTGTCTTTCTATTAGCTGTAATATGATTTTTTAAAATGTTTGATATT
>NC_090745.1:54424253-54444253 GCF_036898095.1 Palaemon carinicauda | reverse complement strand
CATATAAGTAAAACTGCAAAAAACACAATCACACTGTACGTAAGCAATCAACAATCAAAGTATCACATCACTAGTGATTAACGATATATAAGCATCAATCACTTTCATAATATTATTTTCCTACAATAAATAGTCAACTTTAGTAAGTCCATGCTCTAAATGCCTTTAAATCTCGTCTACTGTTTTACGGTACATTCATCAACCTCTAGCAGACTAATATCTGAATCGTTCCTTAGCATGAAGGGATTTCAGAACTTCTCATCCGTTCCACGCACATGACAAGGTGTGTGTCCCTTACAGCTGTAAGACTTGGTACTACAGGCTATGTTAGCGGCTTTAGTATCACAGCAGATGATTTCAATCAAAGCTGCAGATACATCAGGGCAATTGTTAATCGATGGTGATGTAATATATTTTTCATATCCCATTAAAAGGTGATGTTCTTTGAAGTGATAGGGCTTGTTGATCGTCTTCCTTACTTATCTACTTCTTCATTGCCTTTAGCTTCTCTTAATTCTATATTGGGTCGCGGTTTGTAGTGGGCTTTCTCCATCTTCCACTGTTCTGTAAATCTTGTTCTCTAAGATCCCTTTCCTTCATGTCATTCAATAATTCATCTTTCAACCTGAAATTTGGACTTCCCTTCCCTTTTCTACCCTCCACCTCCATGTTCATAGCCCTTTTACATACGCTTTCATCTCCTCTCCCCATAACATGACCTAACCATTTCAGTCTTCTTTCCTGAGCCTTCATTGAAACTTCCAATACTTTGACTGTAACCATGACCAATCAATTCCTGATCAGATTTTTGTTTGGCATTGCACATCCACTTCTGCATTATCATCACACCCATTTCCATTTTCCTTTCTTGTTATTTCTTTATTGGCGAAGTCTCTGTACCATAGAACATTAGTTGTCTAACAATGCTTTTATGGATCTTTTTTTTTAACTTCTGCACTGATCCTCCTATCGAAGTACCCGTGATGACTTTCTCCAATTCATGCATGCACACCAATTACTATGACTGACTTCTGCATCAAGGTTTCTATTCAAATTCATAACAGAACCAAGATGTTTGAAGGATCTAACCTTCTTTATGTCTTATTGGCCTAATTTCACTGCTCCCTGGCATTCCTCTGAACCTAGCCTCATATTCTGTCTCTGTTCAATTTTCAAGCCTCTACTCTCTAGTTCTTCTCTCCATATTTCTAGCTTCAGTTGGACACCTCATATTTGGCCAGTGAGCACAATATCCTCAGCATATTTAACACCCCAAGGCACCTCTTCCCTAACTTCCAACTTTATAACATGCATCACAATGTCAAACACGAAGGGACTAAGGACTAAACTCTGATGGTGACCATCTTTCATCTTAAACTTCTCTGCAGTTCCAACAGTGCTTCTTACTTTTGTGGTTACCTCTGCATGTATATTTTCCATTATTCTGACATATTCATCAGAAACTCTAAATCAATAAACACTAGATGTAGTCCTTCCTATTTCTCTTTATATTTCTTCCCTCCCTGCCTTAGCACAAATACTGTATAAACACTGCTTCTTCCTAGTGTACCACAAAATTGTTCTTCATAAATTGTGGTTTTAATTCTCAATATTACTTGTATAATTCTCTCATATAATTTTGTTGCATGTAATATTAGCTTTATTCAACTGTAGTTCAAACACTCCTGCATACCATCCTTCCCTTCGTAGATAGGGAGCCTTTGGCTATTTCTCCATATATCTGTCAGTCTTTCTTGGCGAGACATATTAGATATTGAATCCCATACGTGGTTTATACCTTCCTCTCCAAAACACTTCCAAACTCTAGCTGGTATTCCATCAGCCCCTCACCCCTTTCCCCTTTTTCCTTTTATCCTGTACATTCTTAACTTCCTATCAGTTTATATCACCGACTATTTTTTCACGAGGGGTTTCATCTCTTATCATTGTTCTTGGGTTTTCTTCTTTTAGTAACTTCGAAGTACTCATTGCATCTAGCTATTAAGCTTTCTTCTTTTAATGAAACGCTTTATTTCTTGTCCTTATTTTTTTTCTGAAATGTGCTACATCATTTGATGATTTATCTGCCCTTTGCTTTCTTGTGTATTCTCCTATGCCCTTCGGCGGTCACTATACATTCATAGAGCTTATCCATAACCCCGGCTTTTGCCTAAGCTAAAAGATTTTCAGCTTCTTTATTTGCAGGTTTCCAAGTAACTTCTTTATTTGCAGTTTTCCAAGTTATCCTATTTTCCTCATAATGATTCCTGCCATATTCTACCGCTTCCTTTTCTTCTTTATCTTATTCTTAATATTTCTCATCTGGTGGCTCTCTACCAGATATCTTTAACAATACTCTTTAGCTGTTTTAAGGATCATTGCACTATTGTCTTCCCACCAGATGTTCACATCTTCTGTCTATCTGATTCCTCTAAGAACTGCCTCCTTAAATCTCTCTCTAATTACTTGCCACTACTTTATCTCCAGTTGAACTATATTTTCCCCCACTCTAACTCGTTTCAACAAGATATATGACAGTAGTAGCCTATATTGTCTTCTAATAGACTTCTGATTAATGAACTTGCAATTATTCCCCTCTGTTAAATTGTTCCTTATAAACATTAAGAAATCCATTTTTTATTTTTTATTTTTTTTTATTTTTTTTTTTTTTTTTATTTCACATAGTCATTACTTGTGAAAAAGGTGTTGTTAATTGCCATTTCGGATGGTACCGCAGAGTCTGTAATCAATTGTTCCTCCTCGTTCATTTCTCCCATGCCATATCCTCCATGTATTTTATTGATGCTTTCACTGTTGCACCTGATGTGTCCATTAAAGTCTCCTCCCCCCCCCCAAAAAAAAAATAGCCTTTCTTATATTTCTGTTGTTATCATGACTTCATCCATATATCTCTTTAACTTACTTTTGTCTTCATCACTGTACCCGGTCTGTGGTGGCTTTGCACTTACTACATTGAAGATTTGTTCACCACAGCACACCCTTACTTCCATTATTCTCTCATTTTTCCTCTCAATGCCCACACTGTTTTCTTTCCTCTCTTTTTGATGAAAATCCATACACCACTTCCTGTATCATCAGCTTAGCAATATAACAGCTTATAACCATTGTTTTCTTTCCTTTCTTCCCGATGACAATCTTTACATCACGTCTTCCTATATCACCAACTCTGCGATACAGCAACTTATAACCATTGTCAATATCTTTTGCTTTATTTTGTCTCCGTCTTCTACAAACATAAAATGTCAACCTTCTTCTGTCCAAGACATATGCCATTTCCCTGATTCAACCATTGATGCTGCCCACATTCATTGTTCCAATTCCTATTACTTTAACTTTCTTCTTTAGCTGTGCCCATCATTAACGCGGTAGCCCTTGTCAATTTATTTGGGGAGGTCATGGGGGGAGGGGGGGGGGGGAACTAGTAACTGTTCCTGGCTATTCCTTGTTTTGGGAAAAATTTATTCACCTACCACCAACCCTCACTTTCTGGCTTGCACTCCCTATGACTGCCTTCCACGTCAAAACATACATATTACCTCTTCTCATATAAACTAAAAAATTACATTCTGTAGTGCTGATACCCTGATACACAGTGGCTCTCCTTTCTTCAAAGTGTACACATTGTATTGAGATATCTTTCAACTGACCATGCATGGCTGGAGATAACTGGCTGCCTGTTTCCATCAGCTCAGCATCTGTGACATTTTCGTATCCCACCACCTCAAACAAACTACGAATGCTGCCTTCCTTTAGTATATTCAAGTCTCATCTTTTGTTTGTTGAACAGGTAGGACCAAATCTCACAGCCAATGATTGCATGCATTGCTAGTAACTGCATACAGTTGCAGATAGGGTTGCATTGATGCCCGGCTTAACCCTATTCCAATGTTCCTTATGCACTTCAAACTTCAATCGTATCTCACAGATCCACCAGAGCAAAATAATAAAAACATCTGTCGCCACTCAGAATTTTAATGACTACTTTGCTACTTTCTGCAAGGTACAGTAAGTAGGCAATCGTAGTTACATTTGTCTCATCATGCTTGAAGCCACTATTGTGCTGGCTGTCAATAGGCTTTTCTAAATCCATTTCCATGATGAAGACAATCGATAAAAGCTCCAGCTTCTTTTACACGCTCTTGAGATTGGTATCTCGTTTTAGTAATGAACTATTGATAGTCAGTTTGAAGTATATGAAACACCGACCACCACGCTGCATGCTCTCAGGGTCCATGGTTGATAGATCTCCATACCTGTCAGATACCATGGGTTATTGGTACCAACTAGGTAACATGACCAGTGACACAGCTGGTAATTGATATTTTAAAACAACATAGTGGCATCCCACACTCAAAAGGGGCCAAGTTATATGATAAAACATCTCTTACATGTCTACCATGATAACATCAGGTTTGAAGCTTCAACATTCCCTTCACCAAGCTGATTTGAAAGTGATGAATGGTTTCCCTTTAATAAGCAGAAAAACTCATTGATCAGGGCTTGAGGAAATGCACACAACTCATACCTGAATATGATTGTCAACAAAAACTGTCGCTGTTTCTCAACCATTAAAAGATGAATGAAGAAGGCCTAGAAGCCAAAGACAGTTTTCTCACAGACCTACATGTCTCGTTTGAGGTGTTCCGTGTTTTTTTTTCTTTTTTGCAGTATTGCAGTATTGTATATTTTGTTATGGAAGGCAGTCGTCATAGTGGTCTGGAATAAATTTTTACCGCATATGTTTCATACACTCTTGTACACTGCAATAATTTTGCCTTTTTATCTTCTCACTTGCTCTTCCTTGCATTGATAAACAAGCCTATGTAGACCTGAGAGCTCATGTTTAATTTTGTTTACACTGTTGTGACGTTTTTGGTCGCAAGTCCTGCTATTTAAACTCAATGTCTGTTTAATTCAGTTACATTCACCTCACCTCTCAATTACAACCTAACTGCTTACTCGCACATTGGTGACCAGCAAAGTGAGCAGCTCTCTCCCACCTTCTCCCTCAAGGCTGTGTCCTACTGTTTGATGATGCCTCCCGCTAAACCTGACTCATACCAACGCCACTCGCATGAAACTAATGCATTGACCAGGGAAGGGCAAAGGCATTATACTGGTTTCAGCAAGCAGAGGTCTAGTTCCGCATCAGAGACATGACTTGTTACTTGCTCAAGCACCAAAAAGGACTGTCCTTGCGGCGATCCCCAAGAACACTTTCTCGGAAATCTACGATTGGCTTTGTTAACAATGGGACAACCCAATAGCGTGCAATGCACTCAAAATATACCTCCTAGAGCAAAACTCGCCATCGACAGCCGCTAGAATAGCGAAACTTTTTTTGCTCTCTCATCAATGGATTGGAGCCCCAAAAGTTTTCCTCGCCTTCATGGAATGACCAGTATTGCTAAGCTGTAACCTACCGCAGATGGCTCGCCTCGGGAGGTGAACCAACTTTGTAACATCTGCGTACAACGCTTACCCAAACCTATATGCGCTTCAATACCAGATGTTAATTTTTTGTCAATAAACAACCTGATGACCAAAGTAAACACTCTTATGGAAGGCCACTGCACCATCATCAAGACCTCCATCTAAGACTCCACTTAAGACGAAGAGGACAAGAATTCAACATCCATTGAGGCTGACGTTAATGTGTTAGGACGCAGATGCCCACCCCGTAAAATGCTGGAACTGCAACAAAAACACCAATCACTCTGTCACGCCCAAACCAACCACGTCTGTAGCCTCTCACTGACGCTCATCACCCACAGCTCTGCTACTACAACTCCAGATTTAGGACTGATGCAAAGAAATGTGCAACCAGTTGTCAATAGCTAAAAATACGAGTATGTAGGCCGTTGCTGGTTGAGGTTTCCATCCCTGTCATTAGTCTTTTTTTTTTTACATGATAAAGGTAAGGGCATGCAATTTCTGATAGACAAAGGTACTTACTGCTCTCTACTGGTAATACCACTCTCCAGAACATGACATAATTCATAAAAGTGTTCGAATATCCCCCTGGTGGGTGCTAAAAGATATATGATAGGCTACCCACCCCTAGTCACAAGAAACCTCACATTATCCTTCGGAAGCATCAAAGATAATTAAAAGTTTCTCATGCCTGAGGTTACATTGCCAATCGTTGGTGTTAATTCCCTCTCATATTTCTACCTCGTGATTGATGTATGTCACCGGTGGTCAGTCATTACAGACTCTTACTAGTCAACACCTGTTCAACAAGCCACCTTCAGCCTCGCTCTCCATATTAGCGCACCAACTTCCTCATGTCATACCCGGATGCCTTTTGCATAGAATTTCATTATATTCCCTTTGTTCCTGCCAAATATGGTATTTATCACCATATGAAGAAAGTGGGGCACCCAGTGTTTGCCACATTTAAGCATCTGGCACATGATGGTTTGGTAGCTGATAATCAAACCAACATCGAAATGGAAAAAATGGCCCTTTGCTAAAAGGACTCAAGCCCCTAGTTCTCACCCTTACATATTATCCTGTGTCCCTGTAGGGATCACATGAGCCTGAAAATGCAGAGAGAACAGGATCACTATCCCCTCTCAAATATCGTTGATGTGACCTTCAAATTTTTCCTCCACACTCGACCTCCTGAGGATACCCTCAAGACTCCCATCACCACCCCCTTTTGGTACAAACACCTTCAATTGCTCCTGTTTTGGCCTTTGTAATACTGGGGCCACTTTTCAACGCCTAATGGATGGTATCTAAGGGGACCTCCCCTTCTGTATATGTTATTTTGACAACATACTTATGTTTTCTTCCACCAAAGAGGAACACCTCTGTTGGTGATGCATCATGCTCGACTGGCTAGTACACAATGGCTTTGTAGTGAGGGACAACCAGTGTACCTATAGTGGAAACAAACTATAATTCTTAGGGCACAGCATCACTCTTCAAGGAGTTCACCCCATCCCTGAGAAGGTAGCATCCATTCAAAACTTCCCCATACTCTAGATCGTCAAAGCAGTGCAAGAATTCTTGGGCTTGATTAACTGATATCACTGTTTTTTGCCAGCCATCATCGCCACTCTTGCCCCCTCTCTACACCTCGCTCAACGGAAAGCCAAAAGACATTAAGTGGGGCCTCTTCAGGAAGCAGCCTATTGCAACACAAAGAATTCCCTTTCAACTGCTGCTGCACTTTTTTTTTTCCGGTGCCACATGCCCCTCTCCTTCTCTCCAGCACGTACCTGGAAAAAGGAATGCCGTTGTCAACACAGTGTAAAGAACACATTGGCCATCATTAGTCTGCTGTTAGATTACAATGCCTTTGCAGAAGGTCAACAAGAAAATCTAAGCACTAAGCATGTAAGACATCCTTCATTCCCCTTTCGTTTGTGATGTCAGTACTGTTAGCCAAGACCATGGATATCTGCTCACATGTGCTGACGGGTGTTTTATTTCATTAATGGCCTTTCACATCCCTCGCACCCATCCACTGCACAGCTACTGAACACAAATCTCACTTGGCATGTCATTACTAATGATGCTAAGAATGGGGTCCACGCATGCACTTTGTGCCAAACATCATAAGTACCTCCACACATGGATTCAGAAGTTGGCACCTTTCTTCAAACTCATAGTTGTTTTTCCTACATTCACATTGACGTAGTAGGACCCTTACCCATATCATAACGACATCGTTACCTCTTTACTGTCATTGATTTCTCCACTTGTTTCACTGAAGTCATTTCAATAAAAAAGGCATCATCCGTCACATGTATGTCTGCCTTAATATCAGGGGGGATAGCAAGATTCGATATCCCTTAGCATATTACTTTTGACAGGGTTACTTGTTTATGGACATTATTAACAAATCTCCTAGGCATTACCCTACGTCAGATAACCGCCTACAACCCTACTGCCAGCGGAAAGGTTGGACATTTTCATCACACCTTCAAAGCAGGTTTGATGTCCTGCTGAAATGACTCCAACTGGTATACCCAGCTTCCCTTGGTCCATCTGTCTACAACTTTCTTCAATAATCTCTACTCCTTGCCATCAGACATACAAGGCCCCAGTGAAGCAACCCATACCTACAGATCTGCACTCGGCAACAATAGTTTTCCTGCGTAACTACTCCGGCATGCCACCGCTAATGCCACATTAAACGGGCCCTTTTCCCTGTGATCCTTCAAGCAACGAAGGCATTTTTACACAACATTTGTGTCAGAGAAGACTGGGTCTACATTGATCACCTAAAATTTGCATATCTCTTTCGAGAAGAATCGTCTACCGTACGCCTCTTAGGAGCAGGTTGCCCTCTTTCCTATGTATGTCAATTTTGGAAGGAGAGCCATGTATCGCACATGTTTCATACATGTTCATACACTGAAACAATTTTGCTCTTTTATCTTACCACTTGCTCTTCCCTGCACTCTTATACCACCCTATGTAAGCCTGATAGCTCATGTTTAGTTTTCTTTTAATTTCTGTGATCTTCTTGTTCGTAAGTCCGGGTATCCAGGCGCAATGTCTGTTTAATAAAATTCAGTTGCATTCGCCCCACCTCTCAGTTACACCCTAAGTGTTCAGTTGCACAAAATTGCCATAGATTGAACTTTGATAAGCTTGTCAACATTAGCAACAGTGGCAACTACCTGACCATTAATAATGTTGTGATTTTGTGATGACTAAACTTTTGACAGTCAGGGGATGGGAATATTTTGCAAGCTCTAAACCAATCTTCTCCCTATCATCAAAGTCAAGCTTACAATGTGTTCTACCTACCTCTTTGTGTTTAGTCTACGTCATGCAATCTAATCGAGGTACAAGTAGGGAAAGTAGGAAAGTGCCGAACAGCATTCATGTTAGTGATCAGGGACTGTAGAGTATCATGGTTGATATCTTAAGTTTTACAAAACAATTCAGTATAAATATGTATGTCCATGAACCTGTTGTAACACTTCTTATGATACTGTACATTTACAGCTGGTAAATCGGTGAGTGAACCCTTTATTCGGATTTCAACTCTAAGCATATCTATTCTTTTCTTCAAAAGGTAAAGTATGAAAATGACAAGCAAAGCTCTACTCTACTTCTATCGTGAAACTGAACACTATTAAGACGTTCCTCTTGGTTTTTAACTGTGCCATGTAATTCAATCGAGGTCCAAGTAGGAATGAGCTGAACAGCAATTTTGTCAGTGATCACAAATTTTGGAGCATCCTGATTCACAGATACAACTTCACATAACAAGTAGGTATGAACCTGTTATAGCACTTCTTATGGTACTGAGCATCTACGGCTAGTAAATCAGTAAGTGCACCATTTATTTTGATTTCAACTGTTCAACCCTGCTTTCTGTTCCGTTGCTGACACATTTCCTAAAAGTAGATTGTTGAAAGGTATGAGATCACTAGGCTTGAACTTAACATATAAATCACCAATCAGAATGTTTTATATCTTTAAGGAGATGGACCTTGCCATAAATCGGGCAATGTTTGGCAAACTAAAAGGATGGCAGTTGTGATGTTTTTATTTTGCTTGTTTGTGGTTCTTCACTATTTGAAAAGTCGTTTTCCTTGCTTTTAGTCACATACCTTGCCACATTCTGTCCTGTTCTAAAGGATCGGTAATATATTTTGTGATATTCCACAGACACTGTCTCCCCCTTTGAGTCAAGAAGTGCTTGTAGCTTCATATGAACATTGCCATTAACCATTTCTCTAATTCGCTGAATGACTGTACATGCTATTCCATCGGAATGTATGGTGGTGTCCAATATCATATGAAGTTGAGGACAGCTTTACTGTCCATTTTCATACTTTAACCATAAGTAAAGAAAAGATATGCTTAAAGTTTGGTGGAAAAAATGCATACTTTATTATGAAAACATTTGCATCTTTCCTATATCCTGTACCCTTGGTTTTATCACCCAACCATTTTAGCAAATGATAATGAATGAGTAAGTAATCTCATTGTCTTTATTCATATCTCTTAGCATGCATACATGAGTATACCATTTGCCTAATATTATGATCCACTGTTCTAAAGATGTAGAAGGAAGTAGGGTTTTGGTAAAGGCTGAACTAAATAGTATACATGCACAGACATATACATTGACATGAGGGCATGTTTGAAGTGTTTATTTTTATATATGACAATGAAAACATTGGGTATACATGTTTTGATTGATATCACCTGGCATAGTTTTCACGATATTGGGAAAAAAAAAAAACATTTTTTTTTCTATAATAGAAAACTACATTTTGCTTACATATACATATGAAATAGTTTTTAATGCGTTTATTATGGGGGTTGACCATGAAAAATCGGAAGCACTCACCATTTCTATAGGATTTGTTGTTCAGTGATTATTATTATTATTATTATTATTATTATTATTATTATTATTATTATTATTATTATTATTATTATTATTACTATTATTATTATTATTATCATTATTATTATTATTATTACTAGCCAAGATACGAAAATAGTTGGAAAATCACCATGGTATAAGCCCAAGGGCTCATCAAGGAAAATAGCCCAGCAAGTAAAGAAAATAAGGAAATAGACGACCTACAAAAAAGTAATAAATAATTAAAATAAAACATTTCAAGAACAGTAATAGCATTAACAAAAATATTTCATATTTAAATTATCAAAACTTCGAAAGAAAATAGAAGGAAGAGAAAGAAGACAAAAAAATGTGCCATAGTTCATCTTCAAGGAAGTGGAAGACCATGGTGCAGAGGTTATGGCACTAAGCTAAGATTCGAAAACAATAGTTAGATTTTTTAGTGTCCTTCTCCTGGAAGAGCTGCGTACCATAGCTAAAAAAAACTCTTCTATTCTTTCCAAAAGGAGGGTAGCCATTGGACAATTGCAGTACAGTAGTTAACCCCATAGGCAAAAAAGAATTGTTTGGTAATCTGTGTAGTCAGGTGTATGAGGATAAAGGAGAATACAGATAGAATAGGGCAGACTATTCAGTGTAAGTTTGGGCAAGGTAAAAATGAGCCCTAACCAGAAAGAGGGAAACAATATAGTACTTTCTAGTCAGTCGAAGGACCCTAAAACTCTCTAGCGGTAATATATGTACGAGTGACTGGTGCCCTGGCTAACCTACTGCGTAGGTATTGAAGAAATTTAATTTCTGGTTATTATCTGCACTGATTTGCACATTTGCAAAGTTGCCCAGTACTGTCAATAAAACAACTAAGCTAAATTACTACATGGGCCCCAAGAGAATATTATTAAAAAAAAAAAAAAAAAAAAAAAAGACACTTGTACTAAGGACAAATTTCAGGTTCACCTAAATAGCAAATGGACTCTATTGAAGTTGAACCAAAGAATGGCTTACACGCAAGTTTTGTAAACGATATCTAATGAGGAAATTGTGTATTCCACCAAAAGTCAATATAAAAGAAGTCAACCAGAGATCATCTCGATATTTTTCAGCATCATGTATTACAACACCCTTTCAATATCATACTCCTGCACAGGTATTTACAGGTAACTCTCTCTCTCTCTCTCTCTCTCTCTCTCTCTCTCTCTCTCTCTCTCTCTCTCTCTCTCTCTCTCTCTCTCTCTCTCTCTCTCATACTTTTGCCTCGATACTGTGGTCATCATATTCCTTGGCTTATATTTTTGCCTGAGTGTACACTCGAGAAACAGTTTAATTTAAATTTTTCAGCTTTTGATATTTGATATATGTATATATATATATATATATATATATATATATATATATATATATATATATATATATATATATATATATATATATATATATATATATATATATATATATATATTTCCTATTACATTTACCCCCGCTGGTTGATGTTGCTTTATGACAATTATTCAACGCAGGCTATTACTCATTGACACCTTTCCAGCTCATTTTCTCAGACATTGCATTCCACATCAGTGCACCCATGAATGCCTACGCCCACCTCCTCATGTCATACCCGTAAGTTTTCTGCCCTGAAATTCACCAAATGCCTAAGGTTACAGCCAAACAAGCTGGATATTAAGATGAAGGGGCCACCAGTATTCGCTAGATTCAGCCGTCTGGCAACATATCCTTTGGCAACCGGTAAACAAACGTTTACTGAAATGAAAAAAGGGGCCTTTGCCAAAGCATATCAAGGACCTGTTCGTCAAACTTACACATTTTCTTGAAGAGAGATGGCTGTCTGTGTTTGTGTGGGGATTACATGGGCCTGAACATGCAGAGAGAACAGGATAATTACACAAAGCGTAGGTTTTCCTCACAATCAACCTCCTTGAGAAGACATTCACATGACGTCGATCACCTACCCCACTGGTACATGCACCTTTTATTACTAAAGTTTGGGCTTTTTTTATGCTGGAGCTATTTTTGAATTCCTGGCATATTAGGGAACCACCCGATCTGTGAATGTTACGTGGACTACATACTTGTGTTCTCTTTCTCGAAAGATGAACATCTCCACTACCTACGCTTCATGGCCGACAGCCTACAATAGAACGTATTGTAGTTCGGTTAGACCGGTGTACGTTTGGTGCAAACAAAATAACGTTCTCTGAGCACCACATTTCTCCTGAAGGAGTCCGCCCCTTCCCTGAGAAGGTAGCAGCCTTTCACAGCTTCCCTTCACCATTGACCATTAAATCACTAATAGAATTCTTAAGTATAATCAACTATTTTCACCGTTTCCTGCCAGCCACTCTTACCACACCCTCAAGGGCAAGCCAAAAGACCTGAAGTAGGGTCTCCTTTAAGAAGCGGCCTCCTGCAAAGCAAAGAATGTCCTATCAACTGCTGCTCTCTAACTTTTCCTCTCCTTTTCTTCACCAATGCCAGCAATGCTACTATTACGGCAGTACTTCCACAGGGGGTCAACGACTTGCCCAGCACATTGGTGTTCTTCAGTAAAAAACTGTCCATGGCCGAATCTGGCTACTCTATCTTCGACCACAAATTGCTGGAGGTAAATTTGGTTGTCCGTCACTTTTGCAATTTCTTAGAAATTAACCCCTTTGTTATTCAGACAGAGCACATGGCTCTGATGCACGCCTTTTCTCGACAATCCAATGCATGGTCCACCCTTAAATACCGACATCTTTCTGCTGCGGCTGAATACAATTTTACTCTTCAACATTTCCCTGAGAAAATTAATCTTATTCCCAATGCCCTGCAAAGAAAAAAATTAGCCGTCAATAACATGAGATTTGATTATAATGCCTTGGTAGAAGCCCTAATAAAAGATCCAGAGTAACACCATATAGGACATCATGAACATCCTCCATTGGGAAAATATTCCCCTCGAATCTGGGACCTTAGGACAGGTGGACCTCAACCGTGGATACCTGCTACATTGCGCAAAAGGTGATTGATTTCATTCATAGCATCTCACATCTCTGGTGTCGATCTACTGCCCAGCTACTGAAAAAGTTCTTCTGGCACAGCATTACTAAGATGTTAATTACTGGGTCCACCCCTATACTCTATGCCAGATTTCAGAAGTATATCGACACACCGATGCACATGAGGGTACCTTTCCTCAGCCTCAGCATTTCATCATATCCTCAGAGAAGCTTAGATGTCCTGTTGCAAGGACTCCAACTGAGTCAGCTAGCTTACCTGGGTTCTCCTGGCAGTAAGAACCAATCTTAAAAATTTCCTGAATGTTTTGACATCGGAAAGGGTTTTTGGTCTTCCTTGCCAACACCTAAGCAACACTTACCAATATATTTGCACTTTGGAATGCACGTTTTTCTGTACAACAACACTAGCAAGCCACGACTAACACCTCTTTAAATGGGCCCTTTCTTCCTGATTCATACCAATTTGAAGGCATTCTTACTTGACATTCATAGAAAAGACAGAGTCTCCATTGATCAATTAAAATCAGTGTATATCGAGCAAGATGACCTGCCTACAGTAAGGCTTTAATGAGCAAGGCACACTATTTCACATATATGTCTTTTTGGGGGGGCGAAGGGGAGCCATGTACCACACGGGTTTCACACACGCTCTTCCACTGTAACAGTATTTTCAATTTCATTGTTATCTTGTTCAATACATCACTGGTAATAAAACTTGTTTAATCTTATCTTTTCATGAATTGTTGTGTTTGAATTTTTAAGACCTCCTTGCTCTGGAAGTCTTGTAAATAAGCCCACTATCTCTTCAAATAAAGTTAGTTGCATTCACTTCGCCTCTCTGTTATCAAGTAACGGCTTACTCGCGCAAGATGTATAGGGTAGAGGAAGATTGAAACGGCCGAGTAAGGATGGGAAAAGCTGAAATTAAAGAAGGAAAATGGAGATTACGTTGTTTGGTTAAAGGGTAAGAACAATTTTCCAATCATGGAGTAGCCCCAGACGTTGTACAATTTTCATGCTTGCCCGTGACTTGTGCAGTGATTAATAAAATCTGTGTTTTTGCATCTCTCTCTCTCTCTCTCTCTCTCTCTCTCTCTCTCTCTCTCTCTCTCTCTCTCTCTCTCTCTCTCTCTCTCTCTCTCTCACACACACATTAGACGATTAGGTTTGAATATATCCTTTGTTAAAGACTGTTGCGAGGATTATTGCAAATATTTTTTTGCTTTCAATTTTTCTACTGATTGATAGTTTCACACACTGTACAATGGTGTTTCCTTTAGCTAGATAGGACAATGAAAATTGGGGACTCTTTCGCTTTGTGAAAATGTATTCATCAAACTCTGAGAATCATTAAATAATTTAAATTGATGAAACATAACAATTGCATTTCACATCTGGTTTACCTCTCTCCGTTTTCTGCAGATTGATTGCCATATCATCTCTTTCCCCATATATTTTCACATATGTGCATCGCTATTTGTGAAGTAATTACCTCCAAAGTCTCATTTTTTTCAGAGAGAAAATTGTCTAATCGTGATTTATATTTTTTTATAAAATTGAATGAAGACAATATATAATATCTTCGAAGTGGATGAAGGGTCTTGATTTATAAACTCGGAAATTACCTTCCGTTTTCGGGTAATTTGTGGATCATTAGCTACTATAATGAGCAATGATTATCTGTAAAATTAAAGCAGTTATCTAAACAATCACCTTCACACTCTGGTTTGAAAGACAAAGGCATTCTCCTTTACTTTCTTTCTAAACTATTATTATTTGTTTACTTATATCAATTTGAAGTCGATATTTGAGCTTTTTGTACACTTTAAAAAAAAAAAAAAAAAAAAAAAAACGGTAAAAGTATGGCAACATTTATTCCCAATATGTTTACCGTTTGAAAAACGGTTATATCGACGTAAAGGGGTGATATTACGATCACCAACTCCTAGAAATGCTGCAACGATTTACGAAAGAGCTAGTGAGGGTTTTTAAGATATACACTAGTGTGGGAACCTCCCATTCAAGCCTGTTCTCCAAATTGTTACCGCAATGCTATGTAGCTCTATTGATACTTTACAGTTTCTTTTCCAATCCAAATTACATAAAGCTCATTTTTATTGGTAGGAGGCTTAAGAAATCAAATGATATTTAAATAGTAAAAATTTTCTGAAGTCTTTTATCTCTAAAAATTATTATTATTATTATTATTATTATTATTATTATTATTATTATTATTATTATTATTATTATTATTATTATTATTATTATTATTATTACCCAAAAAAACAATGAGAATGCGTTTTTGGCCACTTATGTCATAGTTGATAAGCTTAGCTTTTGATAACAAAGTTCTTAATTTAGAGCTGGTTATGAAACCAAAAGCTTTCCCGTTATGAAGTGTTGAAGGGCAATTCTTGGCCTCGTCTCCATTTATTTATTTATTTACTGTCAACAATGAGAACACTTATATGTTTACTCTGGGCTGTTTGTCGATATGTGTCAGTGTTAATATTTAAATAAGAAAAATTATTTCGCTTGTCTTCATTTTCTTTGGGACTTCCTGTCATGTGTTCACTGCTTTGTGGTTTGTATTTAGAATGGATTGTATATAATATCATTGTTTTTAGGGTTAACACTAGTTGGAAGGTATCTATTTTAAGAAAAATTTTATACATCGAAAAATCTTTTCATAGTATTTCTTTAAAGATCTAGACCATAAAAACCAAAAATATTCTTCAATATACGTGTTTCTCCATAAATCTAATCGAGTCCTGTAATCATCCTTTACTTTTTCTCTCTCAAGAACAGCAACGCTGTAATTCTTATTGAAATTGGTTATGTCTTTCTGTTTATTGGGGCTCTTGAAAAGAGGAATTGTTTTTTTCGGTTGAATTTGAGGAATATAAGTGATAACATATTCTTAAAGTTTCAAAAAATATGGTATATATAATCTTCCCATATTCCTTACAACTTGAGGGAAAAGGATAGAATCAATTACACATCAATATATATATATATATATATATATATATATATATATATATATATATATATATATATATATATATATATATATATATACATATATATATATATATATATATATATATATATATATACATATGTATATATATATATATATATATATATATATATATATATGTTTGCTCTTTCTTACATTATTTCAAACTCTTATAATATATTTGGTCTATGAATAATTGTCTACGAAAACAGTAATCGAGAAAATGGTGTAAAAATATTAGGGATGAGAAAAACAATAGAAAATATTTATCAGAGTTCAGAACTCTGTAATGGACTTAATAAATATAAATAACGTTAAAGCCAAATCTGAATCTTGAAGATTTATTTACAAACTAATTGTTAGATAAAGAAAAAATAAGAAAATAATTCGAGCGACCCTGAATTAAGAGGTGGAAGGGAGATGTGCACTTCGTATGGTTTGAAAGGCGGAAAGAACCCAGAAGATGGAAGGGGATGTATACTCCTTGTTATTTAGTGGTATAGGAAAATGAGTTTGGGGGAGTTAACTGCACCGAATGAAACCAATACACGGAGTTTTTAATCCATTGTATATGTAAAGAGATACAGATACATGTGGGTGAAGCATGATAAAATGGCTTTAAGTATAAGATGTTGGAAAATATTTACGCTGCTTAAATTTGGTGAAAAGTACGAGGATTAATCTATAAGGAGACTCAAGTCAAGTATGGTTAATTACCAAAAATGTGCAAAGGGCTAAAAATCTCATGTTCAAATAATTAGGTTACAAAAAAAAAAAAGAGTAGATGAGAATAATTAGCAATAAAATGTAAGAAAATGGGAAATAATGCACTTAAAGAGAATGTTTGTAGGGTGACTGGAATCTTTTGAGGAGATTACCTTGAGGAAAATTGTTACGGTGAGCAATAAGGAAGGTAGAGACAGGATTTT
This sequence comes from Palaemon carinicauda, assembly GCF_036898095.1. Classification (NCBI taxonomy): domain Eukaryota; kingdom Metazoa; phylum Arthropoda; class Malacostraca; order Decapoda; family Palaemonidae; genus Palaemon; species Palaemon carinicauda. The sequence continues at coordinate 54,426,919 of NC_090745.1, read as the reverse complement.
CATGTATGAATGTAGAGGTCGGTCATAAGTCAAAGGGAACAATTTAGATACGTATGATCTACTATCAATCGGGGGTGGGGGGGTGGAATGAAGCTGAAGTTTAGAATAGGAAAAAGGCAATCTGAAGAGAAGGGAGGGAGATACCAGGTATGACATGTGGTAAGAAACTGCCAATAAAGCTAATAGTCAAGATCCAAAGAGCAATATAAGATCAGTGTTAATGTATAGATCTGAAACAGGATAAGGATGGTGAGTTTGATTATGGGAATTTCACTACGGGAAAGATAACAAGAAAAACGAAATAAGAAAAAAACGTTGCATACTACAGATTACAAGGGTGATAAAATTGTCAGGACTGAGATTGTGTGGATGAATAGTGCGGAGGGAGTAAGGAGGGTTTGGGAGGAAACTATGAGAGGTGAATGATCAAGAAATAGGCAGAAAATTAAATGGCGAGTTAAAGTGGAGGAAAATATGGAAGAAAACTGGTCTGGTGGATGACAGACAGTACAAAAGAAGCTGCATCAGGTATCCAAAACTTAATGTAGAAAAAAATGGTGTAAAAGAAGAAAGTTAAGTAATGAAAAGAATGAAGTAGATACATCTATTCCATGAATTATCAAATACTAAAATGGAGGTGGGAGGGGGAGGGAGATTTATACCCTATAAAATTACGTAACTGAACGGAAGGAAATAGAAAGAGGAAATTTAATCTCGAATGGATTAAGTGGTTGTATTGTTAGAGAAAGTTATTGCAAGCTTTATAGTTTGAAATATTAAGTGAGGTACATTTTTATGTGAAATTATTACCGGTATAGTTTGGAGAAACAATTAGTAGCGAGACTTATTGGTAACGGAAACAGGGAAGACGATGTAAGGAGATCTGTGCCAATGGAACATGAATTAAATGAGATAAGATGTTCATTCATTCATTATAAAATAAACAGATAGGAAGGTTAAAGAAAATGTGGAAAGACTGTTGACTTAAGGATCAAGGGAATAGAAGAAAGAAATTGTATTATTTGGTATATTGCTTGAAAGATTTTCAATCAGTAAAAAAAAAGATAATAATTAACAAATTACTTAAAACTTTTTCTCACAAAAAATCAATATTTTGTTCTCGTTAGATGAGTGTAGGTATTGTTTTTTATCAATATTGTGTCTAAGATATTTTTTTTAATAAGTCAAAGCAAGAAAGAAAATATTTTCTGTAGATAATGCACACAAAATCTGAACTTTTATTCTGCTGTAGCTGCTGCTCTGTTCATCTCGACGCCATAACACATTTTTCACGGTAATACCGGTCATTTATGACCCAGCGTTGCGTTGCACGTGAGTTTAGTGAAAGTCCAAGTTTTCATATAATTGATTATAGCATAATTGTCATTACATGTGTGTTATTGATATTTTTCTACAATTTTTGTGAAAGATTTACAAAACTTCTAGAACCACCGGCAGCCAGCTGGCATGCTTCTAGAAGGAAATATGGCGGATATTCTGATTTCTTAATTTTGATGTTTTTTTTTTTTGGAGCATGGCTTCTTCAAACGCACTTTACGAGGAAGACTCGTTCATTAACCTTCCAGAAAGTAAGAGTGAGGAAGAAGAGGATGTCCCACATGAGGTTGATGAAGACCACGAGGACAATGGGGTATTTAACTTCGATGCTTCGAGATTTTATTCAGGGCAGCTCCAAGGTGTCCCCCTCAGCTTCGACAGCTTCGACAAGTTCCCACAACCCTTGGCCCGCTTCCAAACATTGTAAGAAGTCTAAGCCTGTGGTCTCTGATGTTACTTTGTCTATCAATATTATTGTGAATGATTTGGAAATCATGCCAGCAGACGAGGAAGACTTTTATGAGCCTGACGACCACCCCTCAAGACCCTCTACGTCCCATGATATGTCTCATGACATACAATCAGAGAACTTGACATCTGCAGAACTGCGTAGCAGGAAAAGGAGAAGGGGCCAGTTGCATGGTGCAGTAGGAACTGCTTTCAAAAAGCTTAAAAAGTGTGTCAAGGCAAGGGATGGCACAGTTTGGCACTGGGATCCCAATCTAGACCTGCCTAGATATGATACCTATTACATCCCCAAGGGGAGTTCAAGCACCATAGTACAAGGCATTCACAAGGCCCTGTGATTTCTTTGCTCTCTTCTTTGATGACACAATGATTGCCACCATTTGGGTAGAGACCAACCGGAAGACAGAGACTCTGAGACCACAATTCAAAAAGGCTGATAGCTACACGTTTGGGGAAGTGTCTCTGGTGGAACTGAAGGCCTTCCTTGGTCTTTTGATCCTATCGGGAATACGGAAGGACAACCATGTGGCCACATCGGACATGTGGTCTTTGCTAGATGGCTCTCACGTCTACAGAGCTGTCATGACTGAACGCCGGTTTGCCTTCCTTCTACGAGTCATCCGCTTCGACGACAGTGCCACTCGACAGGAACGTCGTAAGACTGACAAGATGGCCCCAATTCGCAAGATTTGGAATATGCTCATCCAGCACTGCAAGGAGAACTACAAGCCAGGACCTCATATAATTTGTTGATGAGCAGTTGATTCCTTACCATGGACGATGCCCTTTCAAAATGTACATATCAAATAAACCAGCAAAGTAAGTAAATTTATGACATAAATAATTTATGATAATACTTG
>NC_090745.1:54374253-54419253 GCF_036898095.1 Palaemon carinicauda | reverse complement strand
TGCCAGCGGCAGCAGCAGAAGCAGCAACAACAGTATCAAGCCACACCGCGGCAAAATCGTGAGAAACGCGGCGACATTATCCATTATTGCAACCCGACGCGTTGTACCTGCCTGTTGCTCTCCTGTCGCGGACAGCCAAAGTAACTGTGTCACCAGTATAGACATCAAATTTGCTTTCCATTCGATTAACATTGATTAATATCGGACGTGTAAACTGGCCAGCAAAACTACCGCCACAAAGTCGATAGTATAGAAGGGCCCTAACCCAGTACCGAACAATAAAAGACCTTCAGATAAGGTGTAAAAGCGATTCTCCAGTGTCAACAAGGAGGCTTGAGATGTGTGAAGTTTTTAAAGCTACTGTGACCAATCTGATACAAGTCTTGTGTATATAATCTGAAATCTTTAATCAACTTGGAGGGAGATGTTATTTCACACCCGTAACATTTTTTCTTCCTAATGCCTTTCACAAATTTAGAATAGTTTTGCTGTCTAACCCTAATATCTGGAACAAAACCTTCACAATTCAGAAACTCATTTAATTTTCAGTGAGGAACCCACGTCAGTATGCTCTCAAATATCAACCCTAAAAATCTGGCTTCATGTATACATGTACATATCCGGTAGGGTTATACTCCCTGAATAAGACAGAAATGGACAACGGCAGTCGCGCTTGTCGAAAACTTAAATCCATTCACATAGGCTCAAAATATTATTATCAATTGAGAGTTGTAGTTTTCGCTCAACAGATGTAATTTTAGCTCCAGTAAATGATAAGGAGAGATCATCTACAAACAGTGTTGAGAAAATATCTTGGAAAATGAAAAAGGATAGCCCATTTATGGCTAACACAAATAGGATTACACTAAAAACTACACTGGTGAACTCATTCTTTCTGTCATTTAATCTCTGACAGAGTTTCACCTATATTAACTTGAAAAAGTCTGTGCCACAATTACCTAAATAAACTCTCCACTCAATTCCAAATCATGAATGCCTTTATTTATAATATATATCCATTCAGTATCACATACTTTTTCAAGGAATAAAATACTGTATTCTCCTGAAATCACACTGAGTAGGTGATAAGATACATTTCCTGTCCAGATACCACACTAATCTTGCATTGATCTCCTTCTCTATGATCTTACATAAACAAGAGGTTCATGCAACTGGTTGATAGTTTGATGCTAAAAGATCATTCTTACCGAGTTTTAAAATAACGGCTAGTTCCCGGGTTATTGGGTAACTCTTGTGCGTGTTGCCGATTAGATAACTGAAAGACGAGACAAATGCGTCCAACTTCATTTCAACAGACAGCGAGCTTTTTCTATAAAATTTTCAGTGTAAGAAGGTCGCAAAAATTCAAATAGAGCAATGCAAGAAAAAACAAGCTTAAACCAATTCTGTTGTCGAGAGGTGTAGAGCCCCATATACAATAAGGAGGGGGGTTGAATTAGCGTTACAATGTACGATTGCAAAGCAAGTACAGTACACTATTATCATGCCATATTCTGTTAGTAATGCTATTAACGCTTAGAAAAAAAAATAATCAGTGTTAAAGGGTATATGTTCAATCACTGCACATGTAGTGCCATTGTGGCCAAGGAATGTATCATTGCAAGTCTTCTCTGTTGTGGACTCTCACAGTTTTCATTCTTTAATACTTCAATACTGGTGACCAGGAGTTACTTCACACTTGCATGATACGTTGGAGAAATAGTCAGCCAAATCATTGCTAAACTCAAGTGCTCCAATTGTATACTAACCATTCACCTTCAACACAGGTGGTCAGTTGGGAGTAAATTTGTCAGATAATGTTTTTAATTTCCTTTATAGAGAAGATGATGGTGCTCTTCTTTTGACTAAGGAAACATGAGATAGTTAGGACGGGCTCTAGCTGTGCTGTGCATATTTTGTATATAACTAAATTCTCCTCTGTAGAGATGTTCTTGTAGTTCTGGGCAAGGTCATTAGTTCCAATAACCACCAAGGGATTGGTCACAGTTTGAATAAACCTGTGGTTTTGGGAATTGAATTAATATTCCTATTCTTTTAATGATATTTGTTGCATTACCATTCGAAGTACACATATTTGATATATCAGGAAGTGTTAGATTGAGGTAGAGCTCTTTATGATTTCGTCAACCAAAGTACGTGCATATTTTCATAACATCTGGTAAATTCTGAGGTTCATAAGTCTTGGAAAGATAATCAAAACACAAAATGATATATGTAAGGTTTGTTCATTCGCCAACAGAGTAAGATTTTAACTTTTACTAATTGCATAGCATATAAGAATACTAAACCATGTGATTGAAGATGATATTATGTAGTACAATACTTTGTATTTGCACGTACAACCCCACAAAGCTCAGTTATACACACTAGCATACCTTAATTTGTCAATGTTCGTAAATGTGGGTATCACACATTAAACCACGCATCGTTGTAACTCAAATAGTTCTAAATCATATTAACAAGATTTTTTTTTTCAATTTTCAGCTGTTGTTTTTCATACAGTAAAAAATAAAGCCATTAATCACTGTCTATATATGCTAATTTTATAACTTCTATTGACCCATAAGTTGCTTATCTAATCAATGGAGATCACATTCCAATGTAGATCTCCACGAATAACATAGTCATAGCTGTCCCTTATCTTCTTCGCTCTAAGGAATTTTTTTCTAATATAGATACGAAAATAATTCAAAAGTATATGTTAAGGAGTTTAGTATAACAGAAAATAAAAGAGAATTAATTATATAAAAAAATAATGTTAAATCTTTAACAAATGCAAAATAAAAGTTTTTTTTTTATTATCATTATTATAATGTTTTCATAGCTAGTGACCTAAGTACCTTGTAGATGAAAATGTCTGATATTATCTAATATATTTTTCAAAATTGGCATTCTACATTACTTGCTGATGAAACATCGATTTTTACTTCTACCTAATAGTATTTGATGAGGAAGAGAAAGATGCGGCGTAATTTTTAATTAGCAGCGAACACGTGGTAGTCATCAATATTGATGGCAGGGAGAAACGATGAGGCTTAACGACTATTGGGACAGCACCTGCCATATAACTAAGGCATCAGGTGTCTCAATCACTTTCAATATTCCTCTCATATATAAGATTTGTTAGATAGATAACCTGTAATAAAAAAAATAGCATTACTAACAACACACGATTCATTTCTCTCTCTCTCTCTCTCTCTCTCTCTCTCTCTCTCTCTCTCTCTCTCTCTCTCTCTCTCTCTCTCTCTCCCTCTCTCTTCGTCTTCCTGTTATTATTTCATTCTATGTTTACGGCGTTTGTTTTGTTGAAGCTGTATTAGCAAATGTAAAATTATTATTATCATTATTATTACTATCATTTTTGCTTACATTGAGACCTACCACAGGAATCATCAAATGAGTACCTTAGGCCAGCGAAGCCTTGAAAATTTCAATTGTAGTCAAGGCCGTATTCTGTTTCTTCACTTATTAAGAATAATATTACTGAAATTACAGCTTTTTCTATTATATGTGACCTCTGCTAGCTCATTTCCTAGTACTTCTATATATTTATATGCGTGTCTACTTTCATCATCAAGCTCACCCAATATGGGGTGTTGGAAATAATTGCTAACAGCTGCGTTAGCTGGTTTGTTGTTAAGTTTGTAAAACTCTTTGCTATGCAGATTCTTCTTACTGCACTGTAATCGTTCAATGGCCACTTTACCCTTTGTAAGGGTAGAAGAGACTTTTTAGCTGTGGTGAGCAGGTCTTCTAGGAGGACACTCCAAACTCAAACTATTGTTCTCTAATCTTGGGTAGTGCCTTAGCCTTTGTACCATGGTCTTCCGCTGTCTTGGGTTAAAGTTCTCTTGCTTTAGGGTACACTCGGGCACACTATTCTATCTTATATCTTATTTCTCTTCCACTTGTTTTGTTAAAGTTTTTATAGTTTATATGAAGTGATATTTATTTTAATATTGTTGCTCTTCTTAAAATATCTTATTTTTCCTTGTTTCCTTTCCTCACTGAGCTATTTTCCCTATTGGAGCCCCTAGGCTTATAGCATCCTGCTTTTCCAACTAGGGTTGTAGCTTAGCAAGTAATAATAATAATAATAATAATAATAATGATAATAATAATAATAATAATGATAATGTCTGCTTACTACTATGAGATTCAGAGCCTCTGTAACACTGTTTTTTCGCAATAATTTTCTATCTATGAATTTCATAAATATAACGCTTCTTCAGAATGCACATTATATCTACACATAAATTTTGACTATATTCTGCATTACGTAGGTTGAAGAAATTTGGTACTTATAATGTAAAAGTGACGTTTTTTTGAGGACGGGCCAACTTACTCAGAGAAAAGGTTTCGAACGCACTCGTTACGTAACTTATGACGGCATTCCTTCCCTCTTTCTCGATCGATGATTGGCTATACGTAACGAAGGCTATACCTTTGCCAACATTGACACAAAAGTTTAAATAAGAGCAAAGCAGTACACCTTTATGAACTCTGAAACCTCTCCACTGATAATTGTCCTAATGAACAAACCAACCAAATATACTAATAAATACAAAAACACTTCGATTACTAGTCTAACTCCCAAAATAAGTTTCCTAAGAAATTACAGTCTACTTTATAGGTCACAATCAGATTGACAAGGTGTAGGGAATAGTTGGTAATTTTCAAAAACGTAGTAGACAAGCTTGATTTGATAACTGCTATATCCAATGTCAAGCAATTTTTATTTATTGTCTATCTACCTACCTATTTACTGGAAAAAAAAATAGACGGTACCGTATTTTGGCTTTAAACCTTCACCAATAATTATTGTCAGAATGATGACTTCATGAGGTTCCACCCACTTTGGCCTCTATATAATTCAGGATAACACTGAAGGCTATCCTGGGCATTGTTGGATCAGAAAATTTAAATTCTGGCTATAAAAACTCATTTCTCGAGTAGTTGTAAGAAGTGCTAAATGATCCTCAAGGATCCCAGCAGTTGGCCTGAACGTTTAATTCATGTATACTACACTGTAAAAAGTTCAAGGTACAGAAAGGGTATAACGATTGAGCTGGGGTTTATATACATGTAAAACACCCTAAGGCTCAAAAATACCCTTCCACACCAGAAGGCAGGGTATTTTTTGTGAATAATATACCCTCTATTGTACTTTGTCTTAAAATGGGCTTGGTAAGTTTGTGTGATCATGTCATGAAATGAACTTTTACTCTGTATTAAATCACCATATTGTTACACTGATAGTGTAATACACCAAAAAAGTTACTAACAACATATTGGTTTTGAGTTATGGATAGTTTTGAAGCAAGTTCCTACAAAATGCGGTACTTGGCAATTTGTATTGTTGCCGTCTCGAGATTCTTCGAGACCCCGGGAATTTGGCGGGAAATTTCAGTGGCGTCTGGACTCTAGTCTGCTCTGCAGTGAAGATAAATTGCTCCAATTATCGTCATCGGGATTATAATATCTACACTGCATTTCATCTGTTAACCAAGGTAAGAACACTAACTGTCCATCTATGCAAGCATAAACAGTGGTTACGAATAAAAATTGTCAGACATCATCTTTAGTTTTGCATTCAGGCTGTGATAGTCTAAAAAATCATTATTACTAACATTAGTACTTAATTATGAGAGAGAGAGAGAGAGAGAGAGAGAGAGAGAGAGAGAGAGAGAGAGAGAGAGAGAGAGAGAGAGAGAGAGAGAGAGAGAGAGAGAGTCAAGCTGTCTGGGAGGAAAAATAACCATAAACAACGTATTCAGCTAAACGTTAATAACATTACGATTACGCGTAATCTGTAAGCAAACACTGACGCCAGGGATTTCTTAATCAGTTTGACTTGAGGTAGCAGACAGTTATAGGTATTTATGCATGATATTTTTTCCTTTCTTTTCTATATATATAATGTATATATATATGTATGTATATATATATTTATATATATATATATATATATATATATATATATATATATATATATATATATATATTTAGGCACACACACTAACAAATATTTTCTTTTCACAGATTTCTGCGTACTGTTTGCTTTGCAGCTTGTGCCATCACTCTTTATATATTATATATATACTTTTGATTTCAAGTGTAATGGAAAAAATAAATTGATAAACCAAACTTTTAAAATCATTGACCTTATTACTTTATATATTTATAAGCTATAACTACACCTATATAATGGTGGAATAAATATTAAAAAATTATAATTAATATACACGGGTATTTATGTCGTATAGAGTACCCTGTAAAAGGGTATTCTTTACCTACGATACACCCCTAAGTAAGGGTATCTCAAGTATATGTTATACCCTTGATATGGGTATATTGTAAAGGGTATATTATAGTTCTTATATACCCCGATAGGGTATGCTATTTTAACCACTAGAAATACCCTTTTTCAACCCCTTTTATACCCTTAATTTTTTAGAGTGTACTGTTGCGGCACTACTGCTACAGTAGTATTACTACGCTAGCACAGATACCCCACCCACATTTATGTATCGTTCCGCCATTCATAAAGTCTTTGTCATGTTTTTCCACTGAGCAATAAGCCATGGCCTCCTCAGAAATTAAGTTTAACATTAGATGATAGGTTATTTCCTTAAGCTGACAAATTATGGCAACTAGGTATGTTATTGCCGATGTTGAAGCTGAAGATAAAGTATGGTATCATTCCTTCATTGCATTATCATCTTTACTACTATTTGTTTTGCTACATGTAATAATTATTTTAAAGAATAAATGAATTGTGTTCACTTTACTTCTATAAATTCCCATTAGATGTACAAATAAAACTCCTAAAACTATTCATGATTTATTTACAACATGCAGTCATGCCCAAAACATAGCCAACACAGTCGTACGGCCTAAGAAGAAGAAAAAAAAATTATATCGGATGATCCGTTGGTCTGATGGAGAGTTTAGCACAAAATTCTTATTTTAACAAAAGTAGTTATATAAAGACTGTTTACATACAATCTCTCTCTTTCTCTCTCTCTCTCTTTGGTGGCATAGTGAATAGTTAGTGGAAATGTTCAAAAGCCTGAATGACATTACAAGTATTACAATCATGTTACGCTACATACAAATCAGACCATAAACACTGGATTTAAACTAGAAACTGAATAATTACCAATTCAGGCTATAGTAAATATGGCCACGGGCTTTATCTTGACTATATAAAGTTGAAAGTCGTAAGACAAATGCAGTTTTGCAACCATGGGGGCAATTCCAAATCCTGCTAGCCATTTTTGACTGTTATGGGTTTCAGAGCCGATAGAAGAAGGTGAATGGATGTCTGGTGGATGGGCGTGGCAAAATTTTGTCAAAAGGTGTTTACATTGATTACGTAATGAATGTTTTCGACTCTTGCCTCGTTATCACTGGCCATGGCGTCGGCTAGATAATTTTTACTCTATAAAAATTAAAACTATCAGGTTTAAGTTATTGATAATGCTGACAAAATTTGTGTGTGGTTGTAAAATATACATATGTCAACTTTCAGCTACATCCGATGCATTGATAAGGAGCAAAGTCGAAAAAACCGTGTTACAGAGGCCCTGAATCTCATAGTAGGTTACTCATCGAGTAAGTAGTAGGCTACTTGGGTTTCAGAATTTTTCTGGATTCTATTAGCTCAGTATTACCTTCCCATTCATACAAAGAGTCTTAGTTCCTATCCGAATATTTTGATTTTTGTCATTATAATCATCGTCATCCTCTTCGTCATTATTATGATCAATTCCATTATCGTTCGGTTACTCAATCATTGTAATTAAGTCTATTTGATAAGATTTTCCGTTGTTGGTTGTATCATAATAGAGAGTAAATTTTCTAATTAAGTTGTTTCATGATAGTAATGTTACCAATATCAACAAAATTTTCCTAAGGTTTCACCGCCATCGGTTTTAAAACTCCTGACTTCAAAATCACCCTGGTACATCTGTGGCTGAAATTCTAATTCAAAATGAATTTACGTTTTAAAATTCCATTGAATGGAAACTTTCAAAATATTAGTTATCCATTAAATTTGTTATTGTTTTATATGAGATCGCAAAATCTTTCTCTTTCTATATTTTCATTTCTTTTCATCTCCATAATCACTACAATAATAAAAAGTTCAAATCATTTTGTTTCTTGCTATATTTTGCAGAACTATCTATTCATGAAAATTTATTATACTATCTTTTTTTTTTTTGCCTGACATGGCGCCACTTTTCTTTTTATTACTATGCATCAATAAATTAGAGAGTGTAGGGAAATGACAAGGACATTGCTTCTAGGGACTTCAGGCTGATACTTGGTCATATGAGAGCCATATCCCTATGTAATGTTAAGTTTATGGAGATTAAATTGTCGTTCTTTTGTCCTTATGACAATAGCCTAATTGAAGTAGTTTGTAACAAATAAAATGCATGCCTTAAATAATTCATTGCTTAATACAGTCCTGAAATTTGGCTTAGGGCTATAGGATATGGAAGAGGTGATTGAAAGAGAGTATTCAAAATTGCATGCAAGGAATTTGAACAGTGCTGTGTACAAATATGGTTCCTATATTCGTCGGATGATGCTACTATGTTGGTGCAAGGAACAATTAGTGTTATGGTAGTTTCCTACAGACATTGATTATCCATGTATGTAACAAGGATCATAAGTTAAATGTGTAACTACTCTTATTCAGGAATATTGGATAGATAAATGGTCTAAGTGTAGAATTTTTCTCTCTCATTTATATATATCTATCTTTCTATCTATCTATCTATCTATCTATCTATCTATCTATCTATCTATATCTATATATATATATATATATATATATATATATATATATATATATATATATATATATATATATATATATAGGGTTGAACACGTGCTCATAAAAGAAAAAAAAAAGAAAACAGGGCAGTAAAGATCATAGTATTTTCCAATAAACAAAAATTTTTTACATGTACATACACGTATCTAAATATACACTCACACACATTATATATATATATATATATATATATATATATATATATGTATGTATGTAGGCTATGTATATATAAACTTATATATATATATATATATATATATATACATATATATATATATATATATATATATATATATATATATATATATATATATATATATATATATATATATATATATGTACATTTTTATATATATATATATATATATATATATATATATATATATATATATATATATATATATATATATATGTATATATATATATATATATATATATATATATATATATACATATATATATATATATATATATATATATATATATATATATATATATATATATATATATATAAATATATATATAATCATTATTATTAGTATTATTATTATTATTATTAATATTATTATTATTATCATTATTATTATTAATAGCTAAGCTACAAACCTAGTTGAAAAAGCAAGATGCTATAAGCCCAGGGGCCCCAACAGGGAAAATAGCACAGTGAGGAAAGGAAACAACGGGAAATAGAATATTCTAAAAATAGTAACAACATTGAAATAAAGAATTTCTATATAAACTAAAGATACTTTATCAAAACAAGAGGAAGAGCAATTAGATAGAATAGTGTGCCCCAGTGTACCCTAAAGTAAGAGAACTATACCCCAAGACAGTGGAAGACCATGGTATAGAGGCTATGGCACTACCCAAGACTAGAGAATAATGCTTTGGTTTTGAAGTGTCCTTCTCCTAGAAGAGCTGCTTACCATAGTCTCTTCTACCCTTGTCAAGTGGAATGTAGCCACTTAACAATTACATTGCAGTAGTTGACTCCTTGGGTAAAGAATTGTTTGGTAATCTAAGTGTTGCCAGGTGTATGAGGACAGAGGAGAATCTATAAATAATAGGCCAGACTATTCGGTGTATTTGTAGGCAATGGGAAAGAGCCGTAACCAGAGAGAAAGATCCAATGTAGTACTGTCTGGCCAGTCAAAGGAACCCATAACTCTCTAGCGGTAGTATCTCAACAGGTGAGTGTCTATATATATATATATATATATATATATATATATATATATATATATATATATATATATATATATATATATATATATATATATATATATGCATTCTTCCGATGCTGGCCTGACATGAGAGTAGATTATATTATTCACGGAATTAATTTGTCTATTTAAGAGATATATAGCTAGCTCGTAAAGTGGGTCTCACTCATGTAAGATTATTTAAATGCATGTAAATTACATGAAATTTTCGCCATTATTTTACTTATATTCTTACTCAGTTGCGTATGTGTAAATTTAAGTTATTTTAAACAATTGAATATTATTTGACATAGTTTAGATACGTACTCTTATGTAATATTTTTAAAAGGTATGTATGATACACAAAAGGTATAAAACGCTAGGGATTGCATCATGCTTCCACGAAGTTGGAAGTTGCATGAAGTTTCTACACTAAACTTGATTTCTTTTTTTTTTTAATGTTACGAGATGAGGTGAAGTGAGTTAGCTAAGAGGGTTGCTTCGTCGGGCAGCGATAGAACCATACTTCAAACTGCCGAGCTAAGAACCTAATGCTGCAAGAGCCATGCCACCACGCTTCGAGAATGATTCCCTGGAAAATTCCATGATAAATGAGGATGATATACATATGGCCTATCCATGCTTAGGATAGAGATCCAGACTGACACTCTGAAAGAGCCATTGTCTGACAATTCTCTCTCCAGCACCTTTTAAGCCAAAGTGTTCCCTCTCAAACGTGAATAGTGTTTTCTCTCAAAAGTGTATAGTGTATAGTGTTTATGAAAACTGTTTATATAGTAAAATTATTTTTTTTTTTGGCTGGGCCCTGTGGGATTTTGTTAAACAGTGAAGTGCATTTATTTTTTCTAAACCGTTCGGTAACCTTGTGTGAGCCCAAAGGTTGTAAGAGTAACAGATACGTATATGTAAGTGTAAATCTGATATATTTTCCATAGTGTTGAAGTGTCATCATTTGTCACTGTCAAAATTAATTATTTTGCCAAAATAATTTCTAGTGAAACAAGAGATCATATAATTCTTGAAGTGTCATTTTGTATTAGCCTAAGGTCCGTATATTTATGAAGGTATGTTAACCACTCTGGATTGAAGCGAGCAGATCTCGGTCAAGATGTTGCGTGACACAGGGTGTAATCATAGTGAGGTGATGAAAGGCGTACACCCGGAGGTAGAACAGTCTCTCACAGGAGATTTTCTCATTTTGAAGGTAATTGGAAGTATGTTTAGAAGTAGAAGGATGGATGTATTGGCCTTGTGTGAGACAAAGATGAAAGGAAAGGGTGAAGTGATGTTTGGTGAAATGTCTGGTAGAGTGTCTTGGATTGAAAGGGGAAGAGCGAGAGAGGGTGTGGCTTTATTGCTGAGTGAATGGATGACAGGTAAAGTAGTGGAATGGAAGGAGATATCATCTAGGTTAATGTGGGTAAGGGTTAGGTTGGGTAGGGAATGTTGGGCTTTTGTCAGTGCGTATGGGCCAGGTAGTGAGAAAAGTGAAGAAGAGCGGAATGAGTTCTGGAATGAATTAACTAGGTGTGTAGAAGGACTGGGTAGAAGGAATTATGTAGTTGTCATGGGTGACTTAAATGCTAGAGTGGGCGCTGGAGAGGTAGAAGGTGTCATTGGGAAGTATGGCGTACCAGGTTAAAATGAGAGTGGTGAGAGACTGGTAGATATGTGTGTTGAACAAGAGATGGTAATAAGTGCTAGCTTTTTTAAAAAGAAACATAAAAATAAGTATACATGGGTAAGAGTGGCAAATGGAAGATGTTTGGAAGATTGAAAGACGTGCACGTGTTTAGGGGTATGACTAACGGTATGTCTGATCATTTTTTGGTGGAAGGAAAATTAGTTGTAGCAAAAGAGTGGGGGAATAGAGTAGGTGGATGTAAAAGGGAGCTAGTGAGGATTGAAGAGCTAATAAAACCGGGGGTAAAAAGTAAGTATCAGGAAAGGTTGAAAATGGCATATGACGAGGTGAGAGTAAGAGAAACTGGTAATTTTGAGGAGGAGTGGAAGTTAGCAAAAGAAAATTTTGTTGGGATTGCAAGTGATGTATGTGGCAAGAAGGTTGTTGGAGGCAGCATGAGGAAGGGCAGTGAATGGTGGAATGAAGGAGTGAAGGTAAAAGTGGAAGAGAAAAAGAGGGCTTTTGAAGAATGGCTGCAGAGTAATGGTATAGAGAAGTATGAAAAATATAGAGAGAAAAATGTGGAAGTAAAGCGCAAGGTACGTGAGGCAAAGAGGGCAGCTGACCTAAGGTGGGGTCAGGGACTGGGTCAGTCATATGAAGAGAATAAGAAGAAGTTTTGGAAAGAAGTGAAGAGAGTAAGGAAGGCTGGCGCAAGAATTGAAGAGACAGTGAAAGATGGAAATGGAAGGTTGTTAAAAGGAGAGGAGGCAAGGAAAAGGTGGGCGGAATATTTTGAAAGTTTGCTGAATGTTGAGGATAATAGGGAGGCAGATATAATTGCTGTTCCAGGTGTTGAGGTGCCAGTGATGGGAGATGAGAATGAGAGAGGGATTACAATAGAGGAAGTGAGGAGAGCACTAGATGAAACGAGAGTAGGAAAAGCATCTTGTATGGATGGTGTGAAAGCTGAGATGTTGAAGGAAGGGGGTGTGAATGTACTTGAATGGTTGGTGAGATTGTTTAATATGTGTTTTGTGTTGTCAATGGTACCAGTAGATTGGGTTTGTGCGTGTATTGTACCACTATATAAGGGTAAGGGAGATGTGCATGAGTGTTGTAATTCAAGAGGTATTAGTTTGTTGAGTGTAGTTGGAAAAGTGTATGGTAGAGTAATGATTATTAGGATTAAGGATAAAGCAGAGAATGCAATCTTGGAAGTACAGGGTGGTTTTAGAAGAGGTAGGGGTTTTATGAATCAGATTTTTGCAGTTAGGCAGATATGCGAGAAATATTTAGCAAAAGGTAAGGTTGTAAGAGTAACAGATACGTGTATGTTGCGTTTATGGATCTGGAGAAAGCATATGATAGAGTTAATAGGGAAGCAATGTGGAATGTGATGAGGTTATATGAAGTTGGTGGAAGGTTGTTGCAAGCAGTGGAAAGTTTTTACAAATGTAGTAAAGCATGTGTTAGAATAGGAAATGAAGTGAGCGATTGATTTCCGGTGAGAGTGGGGCTGAGACAGGGATGTGTGATGTCGCCGTGGTTGTTTAACTTGTATGTTGTTGGAGTGGTGAGAGAGGTGAATGCTCGAGTGCTTGGACGAGGATTAAAACTGATAGGCGAGAATGATCATGAATGGGAGGTAAATCAGTTGTTGTTTGCGGATGATACTGTACTGGTAGCAGACACAGAAGAGAAGCTTGACCGACTAGTGACAGATTTTGGAAGGGTGTGTGAGAGAAGGAAGTTGAGAGTTAATGTGGGTAAGAGTAAGGTTATGAGATGTACGAGAAGGGAAGGTGGTGCAAGGTTGAATGTCATGTTGAATGGAGAGTTACTTGAGGAGGTGGATCAGTTTAAGTACTTGGGGTCTGTTGTTGCAGCAAATGGTGGAGTGGAAGCAGATGTACGTCAGAGAGTGAATGAAGGATGCAGAGTGTTGGGGGCAGTTAAGGGAGTAGTAAAAAATAGAGGGTTGGGCATGAATGTAAAGAGAGTTCTATATGAGAAAGTGATTGTACCAACTGTGATGTATGAATCGGAGTTGTGGGGAATGAAAGTGATGGAGAGACAGAAATTGAATGTGTTTGAGATGAAGTGTCTAAGGAGTATGGCTGATGTATCTCGAGTAGATAGGGTTAGGAACGAAGTGGTGAGGGTGAGAACGGGTGTAAGAAATGAGTTAGCGGCTAGAGTGGATATGAATGTGTTGAGGTGGTTTGGCCATGTTGAGAGAATGGAAAATGGCTGTCTGCTAAAGAAGGTGATGAATGCAAGAGTTGATGGGAGAAGTACAAGAGGAAGGCCAAGGTTTGGGTGGATGGATGGTGAGAAGAAAGCTCTGGGCGATAGGAGGATCGATGTGAGAGAGGAAAAAGAGCGTGCTAGAAATAGGAATGAATGGCGAGCGATTGTGACGCAGTTCCGGTAGGCCCTGCTGCTTCCTCCGGTGCCTTAGATGACCGCGGAGGTAGCAGCAGTAGGGGATTCAGCATTATGAAGCTTCATCTGTGGTGGATAATGTGGGAGGTTGGGCTGTGGCACCCTAGCAGTACCAGCTGAACCTGGCTGAGTCCCTGGTTAGGCTGGAGGAACGTAGAGAGTAGAGGTCCACTTTTTGTTTTGTTTCTTTGTTAATATCGGGTACCCCCCAAAATTGGGGGAAGTGCCTTTGGTATATATATATATATATATATATATATATATATATATATATATATATATATATATATATATATATATATATATATATATATATATATCAACACAATATCATGCTCAAATAGAGATAAATTTCTACCTAATATTTGGGATTGAACCCCAGCCCCCTTATAATGAAAGGCCATGTCGTTTCCAACCATGTCAAACCAGAAGCCATAAAACAAGTCGGAACCTAACTGCTAATCTGCAGTTCAGTATTTACCTGGCTAGACATCGGTCTCTTACCAGCGAGTTTTCCCCGACTTCCTGGCCCACCATGTGACACAATTGATAGTAATTCATTCAAATTACCGCTAATGGTTCAATATGGATACATATCAACACAATATCGTGCTCAAATAAAAATAATATTTTACCTCGTACATGGGATCGAACCCTAGCCCCTTCTATTGAAAGGTCAGGTTGCTTACAACCATGTCATCTGAGGCAACAATAGAAATTGTAACCTAACTGCTATTATGCAGTTCAATATTTACCGGACGAGACATCAGTCTCTTACCAGCAAGTTTTCCCGGACCCGAATTTGAATGAATTACTATCAATTGTGTCGCCTGGTCCTGAACTGCAGATTAGTTTTCTGAGATAGATCGATGTAAACAAGTTGTAAATGATACGATCTTTGACCCTATTTTTGAATGACAAAGTGCTTTCTTGTTTCCAGTGCCATAATATAGTATGCTATTTAGGATATAGCTGTTTCTTGCATCAGCTATGTCTTATATTTCCAATACATACTTCATAAGCCTGTTATTCTCGTACATTTTGCAACAACCATAACCCTCTTTAAATGGACTCGTCAGCAGAAAGGCTGCAAATTGGGTGGTAACAAGAAAGGAAATTTTTATATAAACTATTCAATGCAAACATTAACTTTGACATAGCGTTGAGCTTGAGGGTCGCGCACATGGACCTGATTCATGGAGACACAAAGAAGTTGTAGAAATCTTTCCTACAAAAAAAAAAAAAATGTCTAGGAAAAAACGACGACTCTAGCCATTGTGTCCGAAAAAAAAGAAAAAAAAATATTTTAGGGAAGATTTTCTGTCCATGTCTATATGCAAAATGACACCGTGAAATGCTTTCATCTCCTCTACCTTAAACAGCTCCCATTTATTCTATATTTAAAACTGAAGTAGTGGACAATTACGGTTAACTTTTTCATTATAACTGTTTATTTCATATGTCATTTTACTAAGCGCCATTGTGAAAAACATGTAAAACGTCCGCTGGTTCTTTCACAGATTTATTGGGGACAAAGTTGATTGACATCCAGTATAAACAAGTATGTTAAATTATGTTTCCCTACAGTATATGGTTCTCAAACACCTGTAGTTTGATTATCACTTACTTAATTTTTCGTCTCATCATTTTTCAGAAAAGCACACACACACACACATACACACACACACACACACACACACACACACATATATATATATATATATATATATATATATATATATATATATATATATATATATATATATATATATATATATATTGCTTCCTCATTTTCTTCGTCAGATGATGAATCGCCATTATGATCTTGAGAATATTATTTACATTAGTGTTAGAAAATGGGTCTTTTGGATATGAGGGAAGAGCAGAGAATATAAACTAAAGTCCTCTTAATAGATGGAATTTGAATTATCAGAATCAAGTCTAAAATCAAACTTGAGGGCTTAGATTCAAAATAGCACAAGCCAGCAAAACTAGCGTTGTAATTGCTTACTCAGAAAAGTTTCCTCTTTTTAGCTTCACCGTGACACTACCTATGTGACACCTGTATGTGAATTGCAGCACTGATGGAATATGAAACTGTGTACGTTATTGGTTAGTATAAGTCTAATAGTTTCGTCTGATTTATGTTCAGATCTTTTCCGATCCATGGCCATAATGACCTCAACTTAGATTTTCAAATTTTTCAATTTGAACTGCTGAATCCCATTTTTAAAACAAATTTGACGAGGATAGAGTTAAAAGGAACTATCAAAATATATCTATATGCTGTTTGGCTAATTCAAAGTAAAATGAGTGAAAAACAGGAGAAAAGGACATTCTTACAAGGCATTAGGTACCTGTTTAAGCAAGTGAATAAAGAGCGCCTTATCAAATAGGCACTAGTAACACATTAAGGGAAGCTACAGTGTTTCCATTGGAGCACTGAGTTCAGTGGGTAGAGCTATTAATAATAATAATAATAATAATAATAATAATAATAATAATAATAATAATAATAATAATAATAATAATAATAATGATAATAATAATATTATTATTATTATTATTATTATTATTATTATTATTATTATTATTATTATTATTATCATTATTATCACAAGCTAAGTTATAACCCTAATTGGAAAAGCAAGATGTCATGAGCCCTAAGGGAAAGGAAACGAGGAAATAAACTAACAGAGAAGTAATAGATGAAAGCAAAAAAAAAAAAAAAAAATAAGAGCAGTGACATAATTAAATTAGATCTTTCATATATAAAATATAAAAATTGGAAAAAAGTAGAAGAGGAAAAATAAGATTAACAGCGTATCTGAGCGAGAGAAAGAGCAAGCAGGACAGCGGAAGACAATGGTTCAGAGGCTCTTGCACTGCTCAAGACTATAGAACAATGGCTTGATTTTGAAGTGTCCCTTTTCTAGAAGAGTCTCTTCTACCGTTACCAAGAGGAAAGTAGCGACCTAACAAATATATTGAAGTAGTTCAACCATTGACCAAAGAATATCTAGGTAATATCTGTTGTCGGGTATATTCCAGAGAATTTTACTAATGGTATCCAGAATTCTAACTCCTTGCGCGAGTATCCCTTGTATTATCTTATAGGGATATCGCATAAGATTAGAGGACGTATTTTTGACACGCCACATAGCTATATACACTCCTAATAGCATTTTCGCTTCGAGAGGGGGAAGTGGTAATAATTGTAGGAGAGCCGTTATTAAGGCAATACTCCTACTCGTACTGTAATTGGTCGCCAGCACGCAGCCGCGTGGCGCCATCTAGTCATTCTTTGTAGCGTTACTTGGGTGCTACAGATACAGTATATTAGGGAGGGATTCATTTATCCTTTGTCAAAAGAGTGTGGGTCCATCAGGACGATATGGCTACCTCACCCAAAAATAGATTTTTCGCTTCGCTCAAAATACGTTTTTTGGGCTCAGGCCATGTCGTCCTGATGGAAGTTTACCAGAGCATTAATTTATCTGTGGATTTTCAATAGTGCCAATCATCTCGAGATGAATTTTTCTTGGTTGTGTAGACCCAGAGACACCTGGTATTACCATCATACACCATTCAACTGATCATGGACTATGTCAGTTCTTCCTGCCCCTCACAGGGAAGAGTCTTGGAAGACTCTAGGAGAAAAACCCGAGGATTGGGAGTTCAAGGAACAAGTCTAGCAAACAAGTTGTATATTAGTGTCCTCATATACATAAAGCATAGTTTGTACTCTGAATGGAATTGATCTGTGTAGGTTAATGATACCTCCCGAGTCTGTTTGTTCATTGGAGACAAGATAGACAGGTTTACATTCATGTAGGAAACTTTAAATCAATAGGGTAAACAGGTTGGTACAATCAGTCATTACTAGGGACTGAGCTCAATAGCATAACATATACTCTGATGATTGTTTGCTTGGAACAGTAATAACCTTTATTCTGAATATTTTTCCAAAATAAGAGGATAAAAAGTAGCTCTAACATCCTTTATTTGTATGTTTTAGGATATTTGGGGCGAAATGAGACGGAAAGATTCCTAACTATGTTTATTAACAAATAGAATATAGAAATCAAGGGTTGTATCATGTACAATCAATCACAATTTTCACTGAAAATTTCTGTGAGAAAGCATGATTAGTAATAACAGAAAAATTAATAAGGTTTCATCTGAAAAGGAAACACAAGCAACACTATGGGAAATATGGAATATTTCACTATGGATTCTGTTGTTACAAAAGGAACACTTGCATATAAATATGCATGGCACATGTGTCAGTCTTTTATGCTTTTTGTCACCCGTGTAATTAGAGCAGTCTATAGTGCCATGTACTAGACACATCACTCAACATGATACACAGTGAGAGTCCATCATGTACACCCTTCACTAAAAAGTCACAATTAGTGCACTGTTCTTCGTAGAAATCCAGCGGCAAGTTTTAGTACACTACCTGCTGCCACCACATATTGTTTGATTTCCTGTAATTGTTTTGCGTAATGCTTGAAGAAGACCCTGGATGACTTCCATGCAGTGTAAGCGCGAAGACTTCAAAAGACATGTTTTGAAAGAAATTCAGAGACGAAGCAACTTTTCTTGGATCATGACCTGCAGGTGTACTGTCTGGATCCGCTCTGCGAATGAAATAGGTGATCTTCGCCCTTAGTTGTTTTAAGGTTAATGTTGAACCTGATGTTTCTCTTCTGAAAAGCTGACCTCCCTTAAAGTCTGAAGTCCTACGAAGATAGACCTTTAGGCATTCCACTAGACATAGGGATGCTTCTTCCTTCAGACGGCAGATTCTCCAGGGACCCCTCCTCTTATTGGGCAGCTCGTTCTTGGCGAGAAACACTGGGTCAGAAAAAAGGTTCAGTTCTCCACAGTCTGTGAACTGAATGTGGCCATCATCCCTCGAGAAGGCCACTATTTCGCTAACTCTGGCTCCTGAGGCTAGTGCAAATAAGAATATCACTTTTTGAGTCAAGTCTTTTAGAGAGCAGTCTTCGTTGTTCATGGTTGATGTCAAGTGAAGAACCTTATCCAAGGACCATGAAATGGGCCTTGGAGGAGCTGCGGGCCGAAGTTTAGCGCAGGCTTTTGGAATCTTGTTGAAGATATTAATGGAGAAGTCCACCTGGAAGGCGTACGGCAAGGGTCTGGTCAGGGCAGATTTGCACGTGGCAATCGTGCTGGCTGCTAAACCTTGTTCATGGAGATGGATGAAGAAGGATAAACAGAAATCCGTTGAAATCTCCTTTGGTTTCTTTGCCTTGACAAAGGCGACCCATTTCTTCCAGGAAGACTCGTATTGTCTTCTCGTTGATTTTGACTTGTATTCCTCTAGAAAGTTAATACTGTCCCTTGAAATCCCAAACCTTTTTCTTGACTGCTAAGGTGAGAAAATCATGAGATAAAGGTTCTGGGATTTCTGTGATGAAGCTGAGACAGTCGACTTCTGCACTTGCTGAGTCAGAACTGGATCTGGCAACGGGATCAGCTTCAGGCGTAGTTCCATTATTAGGGGGAACTATATGCTGTTGGGCCATTTGTGGGCCACTATTGCTGCTGCTCCATGAAAGGATATCAGTTTGTTGAGGACTTCCCACAGAAGGTTGGTTGGAGGGAGCAGGTAGATCTTGGACCATCTGTTCCAGTCTAGAGACATCACGTCCGTTGCTTCCGCTAGAGGATCCTTGGGTAGCTTCTTGTTGTCGCTCGTTGCAAAGAGGTCTATCTGTAGTTCTGGGACTTGCGTAAGATGAAGGAGAATGAGCTTGCGTCTAGGGCTCATTCTGACTCTATCAGGTTGAGCCTGGAGAGAGCGTCCGCCATCACATTGCGGAACCCTTGAAGGTGAACTGCTGACAAGTGCCATCTCTTCTTCTCCACTAGCCGGAAGATGGCCAATATCACTTGAATGATATGAGGCGATCTCGAGCCCAGTCGATTTAGGCATCTCATTACGACCTCGCTGTCTAGTACCAGTCGGATGTGGATTGAGCAGCGAAGTTTCAGTTTTTTCAGTGAGAGAAAAACTGCCAGGGCTTCCAGAATGTTGATGTGGAAGGTCTTGAAGAGGGAGGACCAGGTTCCTTGGACTTTCTGATGGAGAGAGTGGCCTCCCCACTTTTCTTTTGAGGCATCCGTGTGAAGGGTGACCGACGGTGGAGGCGATTGTAAGGGTACCTTCTTCCTTAGGTACTTAGCCTCCGACCATGGCTTGAGGAGGGATCCCAGACAAGTTGGTATCAGTCTTTTCAGATCTCTTCGAGCGTTTGATGTGTATTTTCTCCAAACTCCTGATGCATCTTTTAATTGAGCCTTCAATACTGGGTCTGTCACTGAGGCAAACTGGAGGGACCCCAACACTCTATCATGTTGCCTTCTTGATATCCTGGCGGATTGAAGGAGTCTCTTGACAGATCCCGCTATCTCTCTCCTCCTCTTTGATGGAATGCAGAGGCTGTGTGACTGTGAGTTCTAGTGGACACCCAGCGACTGGAACTTCTGAGCTGGAGATACTCGAGACTTTTCCAAGTTGATCTTGAACCCTAGGTGTTCTAGGAGCTGGATCACTTCCTTGGAGGCTTGCGTGCACTCTTCTTTGGATGTTGCCCACACCAGCCAGTCGTCCAGGTAGGCCAGCACCTGAACTCCCTTTAGGCGTAGTTGTCAAATGACTGCATTCGCAAGCTTTGTGAATACTCTTGGGGCTATGTTTAGTCCGAAGGGCATAGCTCTGAAGACGTACTGTCTTTTTTGCAGCTTGAATCATAGGTAGGGGGAAACTTGGAGGTTGATCGTTACATGCCAGTATGCATCCGCCATGTCTATGGAGACAGTGTATGCCTGTTTGGGCCGTAGGGTCCTTATGTGTTGGAGCGTCAGCATTCTGAACTTGTTGTTCACTATGAACTTGTTGAGTGGTGATAAGTCCAGAATGACTCTGAGCTTTTCTGAGTCTTTCTTCGGAACACAGAATAGCCTTCCTTGGAATTTGATGGACTTTGCCCTCCTTATAACTCTTTTGTCTAAGAGTTCCTGGACGTATTCTTCCAATATGGGGTTTGAGTGTTGGAAGAATTGAGGGAAGTTCGGTGGAGGTGTATTCCAACTCCACCCCAGTCCATACTTGATTAGGCTCTGGGCCCAGGGATCGAAGGTCCAGCGATCCCGGAAGAGGAGCAGTCTCCCTCTTACCGGTAGCATCTCACTTGGAGTGCTGGGTGGAGGCCTTGCCTCCTTGGCCACGTCCACCTCTGTTGCCCCTACCTCTGGAGGGGCGTCTAGAGGAACCTCGAAAGGAACCTCGAGACTTCGGCCGAAAGGTCGTCGATTGCCTTTCAAAGGCTGGGGTGAAAACGGGCAACTGAGTCGTCACTTGTTGGGGCACCAGCTGAAAAGTGGTGGGTGGTTGTGCCACCGTCTGGGGCACCGTGGCCCCGGGAAACTGTTGTTTTCTTGGAGGTCGAGAGAGCACTCTGGGTCGTTTTGTCTTACTTTTTGGCTGGGGACCCTCTTCAGTGGAAGACTTTCTCTTGGAGGACAAGCCCCATTTAGAGAGGAGATTCCTGTTCTCCGTTGCGGCTTTGTCTACGACCTCTTTGACCACTTCACTCGGGAAGAGGTCTTTTCCCCAGATGTTGGAGGCCATCATCTTCCTCGGTTCGTGCTTCACTGCAGCCGAGGCGAACACGAACTCTCTGCAAGCCCGACGGGCTTTAATGAAGTTGTACAGGTCCTTGGTGACCGTTGCCAAATGAGCTTTGGCAAAGACCATGTACATGTCCGGGGTATCTGGGACACTTGCCATCGTCTCTAGTCCGGTCTGTAGAGACATAGAGGTGGCCAGTCACTCTTTCATTTCCTGCCCCTTGCGCAGGTGAAAGTCTGACAACTTTGGGAGGTCTTCTCCGAACTGACGTCCGGCAATGTCAGCCTCCAGCTTCCCGACTGAGAAGGTGTTGTAAACGTCATTCAAGTCCGCATCATCGGATGGTAGGACGAGGGAAAAGGGTCTACACTCTTCGAGTGTAGGGCAAGGTTTCCCTGCCTCGACTGCCTTTAAGGCTGCCTTGAACCCTTTCTCTATAAAGGGGAAAGCACGGGGAAAAGCAGCAATGAAGGACGGGTGCTTCTTGCTGAGAGCCGGCACCTTAGAGCTAGTGAAGGCCCTCTCCTTCAAGGTTTTGGTAAACAAGGCCTGTGCCTTGGGGAGGTGTAGAATGATGACCTCTTTCTGTCACGGTAGATTTTTCTTTTCCTCCTGACATAAATTTTCGTTAGTCATCAAAAGTGAACTTGACATTCGACGTGTAAGAGAGAGAGACGTGATCCTTATCTAGTTTTATTCAGTTCAAAATGTTGTACACTGTTCCATAATTTGATTTTCCAGACTGAGTCCAAGATCACAGATCTCCCAGACTGATTCATGATCACAGGTCTCCAAGACTGGTTCCCTTTGAAAAGGGATACGTCAATGTCTTCTCTAATGACCCAAAACAAATATCTTTAATGGACGGGGAAGCATGCCCATTCGGCTTCTCCTACGTGTTTCTCTCACGCCAGTATGGCCAAAACGAAAAAAAAAAGGACTCAAGACCACGTATCAGATAGAGAGAGAAAAACATAAGAAGGGAATGGCAATAATGTTGCATGCATTCGTTGATGAAATAAATTTTCTTTAAATGATTTTTATAATTAATATTACTAACAGAGATAACTTTAAAGATATTAGAGTCGGATGATGAATCAATTTCACAGAAAAAAAATCAAAATACCAAAAGGATAACATTCTCCCATTACAAAGCTTTTCCCTTAGGGAAAAATTGATTCATGTCCACTCTAATATCAGGCCACATTCCATCATGGTCTTGAATAACCCTTTACATATGTTTGCTACCGTGGAATACAGATCTTGGTTCAACAAAATCAGAAACACTCTCAATAGAAGGAAGAGATTACTCTTGTACAATCAAAACACGGATATCTTGGAGCACTTAATGGGGACACTACCCTAAAGGTGTGCATTCGGACAACTTTCCTAGTAGCTTTGCCTAGCCCTATGCTGCAGTTGGATTGACTCCATTTACACAGGAGATCATGTCACTCTACCTCAACAGAGCTCTCCACTTAAGAAGGCAAACGTTGGCTGCTATTGAGGTGTCCTAATGACTACCTAACTGTCCAGACCTCTTGGTTAGAAACGACTCACATCACGAGTCTCAAAGGCGTTCGGAAAGGGGCGCACTCCATCCTGATTTATACAAAACCAGTACCACAAGAGCAGAACTAATTACTATAAAACAAGATCCATGGGACCACTACAACACTCATAATCAGGGCAATTTTTCTATGATCCATTATATATTTTTATTACAATTTTTTTTCGAGTAGAAAAAAATCTATTCATCAACTTTGAATAATTCCAGAGTTTGGACTACAACTTACAAAAATATTATAAAAGTAAAAAGGAAAAATACAAAAAATACAGGTACAGTATCATAAACGTATAGGAACAGGTTTGCTTCACAATCATACTGAGAGTATATAGTAGGCTTTCCTCTCAGCAAAACTCACTAACAGAGTCTATATCTCTTCTTTGAGAAGGGGAGGAAGGACAATATTTCTAGCGCCTTGTGCGAACTCCCTCAGTTACTATGTCAGGCTCATTTTCTGTGTGCTCTTGCATATTCAATAAGTACTGTTCATCCCCATAGAATGGTTTGAGTTTATCAGCAGCACGCTCAAGTACAGTGTCCTTGAAAACATTTTGTATCACATAGGTAGACCCATCGCGAACACTTTCTATCCCTTTATATGGTCCAAGCCATTTCACATTTAATTTACGGCTTTTACTTGGTAACTGGGTCTCCTTCTTTACCCATACTAGGGAATGTAGTTCCACCTTTTTGTTCACTCTTTTTCGATTGGCAATATTGACAATTTTCTTGCCATTTCAGCATGTGTCTTTTGAATTATTTCATGGGCTCGAGCGAGATCAGAATCCGTCACCTCATCATCCATTGAAGGCACTTCACTGAGAATTTGTCTAAAGGGCCTACGGCTAAAAAATACATAGTGAGGCTGTTCACCAGTGGTGGCATGTATTGCACAATTAAGGGTTCTCTGTGTCTCTCCTAAATATTTTGGCCATTGATATGGATGACCCTGACACATGACATTCAACAATGTTTTCATGGTCCTGTGCATCCTTTCAGAGATACTGTTACCTTAAGGATGGTATGGTGTGATGAAACCAGTATTTATGTTGTGTACTCTACAAAGATCTCTAAACTGTTGTGAGGTAAATTCAGCACCATTGTCAAGAATTACACACCTTGGAACCCCAAAGTCGTTTAAATACTTTACAAAGTTTTTACTGACAACATCTGTCGTCTTGTTCCTCAGTGGGTAAAACTTCACATAGCGTGAATTGTGATCAATGATGGTAAGAACATACCTGTATCCATTTGCGCCAGACACCATGTCTGTCAAATCAATACTGATACGCTCCAAGGGTTTATGTACTGGAGGTAGTTCATGGAACTTTTGCTGTAAGGACGGACTGTCTTTATGAGCTTGACATGTAATACATTCTTCAACATATTTAACTACATTAGATCTAAGTGAGGGCCAATAGAAGTACGTCTCCAAAGCGTCAATAGTTTTTCTCCTACCTAAATGACTTGCAACAGACTCATTAACCAAATTTTAAGGCTGCTTTCCTAAGCTCTTGAGGCACCACAAGTCTTAACTGAATACTATTATCTTGCTTATCAGCCCTCAGGTACAACAATCCCTCATACAGTATAAACTGATGAATTAAAGCTCTGGGAAACATATTCCTAGGTAAATTTCCTCCTTCTAAGTAAGCAATCAAGTCACCCCATCTGGCTTCACTTACCTGTTTATCTCTAAATTCTTCCTTAGCTAACCCAAGATAATTATCTTGATTATTGTGGAAAATTGCTCTAACTGGCCTGCTTAACTGATCAGCAACTTCATTGAGCTTTCCTGGCCTATATACAACCTTAAAGCGATAATCTTGCATTTCCATAATCCATCTATTCATCCTAGGAGACTTTGTCTTTCTCTTGAAGACTGACACAAGAGGCTGATGATCTGTCTGAACCGTAAACATGGTACCCCAAAGAAAATGATGAAACCGCCTACAGGCCAAGACTATGGCCAAAGCTTCCCTATCAATAGTTGAATACCTCTGTTCGACAGGTTTCAATTTCTTTGAAAAGTATCCAACAGGTTTCAAAAGACCATCACTCTCCTGCATCAGAACTGCACTTACATGATCTAGACTAGCATATGTGAACAACTGAAAAGGCTTTGTCATATCTGCTTTTACCAGTACTAGAGCTGTTATCAAAAGTTTTTTTAGCAGCTCAAAATTAGACTGACACTCTGGTGTCCAACTAAATGAGTCTTTCATTATTAAGAGATTAGTCAAGGGGACAGCAATTTTAGCAAAATTGTGTATGTGCTTACTGTAAAACCCACACATACCTAAAAATCTTCTAGTTTCTTTTACATTAGTGGGATCTCTCATATCTTTGATTGTACTTACGTTGTCCGGACAAGGTTTGCATCCATCCCTAGATATGATATGGCCCAGAAATTTGACCTCTTCTTGAGCGAACTGACATTTCTTAATATTTAGCTTCACTCCCTTTTCACCTAACAGTTTGAACAACTCTCCTAATCTCCCAATTAATTCTTCCAAACTAGGGGCCCAGACGACTATATCGTCTAATTAATTCTTGACCCAGCCTTTCTTCATTAAGGGAGCTAAGATATTTCCTATTACTCTTGAAAATATGGCTGGACTACAACTCAACCCAACGGGGATTCTCTTGAATCTATACAGGGAGACTCCATCACTAAAAGTTGTCAAATCTCTACTATCTTCCTCCAATTCTACCTGGTAGTAAGCCTCTTTCATGTCCAACGAGGCATAAAACTGATTCCCGGAAGCTGACTCAACTAACTCTTCTAATCTAGGTAGAGGATGAATATCAGTTTGGAGGTGTTTGTTAACTTTCCTATAATCCAGGCACATTCTTTGCGAGTTATAAGGCTTCCTAACTAAAATTATATGACTTAACCACGCAGCTGTGGATGGCTCAATTATATCTTTGGCCTTCATATCCTCTAACATATCGGCAATAAGTTGCTTAGCTTTCTCAGGATATCTATACATAGGGGTCCTAACTGGCTGTGGATCACTAACATTAATATGCCCTTGAACTCCCTGGAATTTTCCTAACTCATTATTTTCTAATATAAAAATTTGATGATTTTCCATTACCATGTTCTTCAACTGGGCCTGTTGTTCATCATCTAGATGTGACCAATCGTGTTGAGCAATTAAATTTTCTAATTTCTCCTCTCTAGTGCATCCTTGTCCTGGTTCAACACGCATGCTTTCAGGGATAAGCTCATTCTTAATCTCAATCTTTCTACATATGGGAGATTCTGAACTGATGTCCCTTTCATCAATCTTTTTATAAGTACTTATCAACATTCCTATCTTTAACTTAACCATACCCTTTGTACTATTTATTAAAGGTATAAAGACTTCCTTATTGTTATTAACTTTAAGGCACAAAGCATTCATAGCACCACTATGTTTCATTCCTGGTTCCAATAGAAGTACTGTATATGCATCTTCATTAACGTTAACTGCATACATTCCTGCTGAGGAAGGAGGTACAATAATCTTTTTCTTTAACCTAATCTCATCTACATTGGAATTTGAGGATTCAACTATTTTGAGATTCCTAATTCTCTTTGTGGAAGGTCTCTTTTTAATAAGCCGCACACAGTACGTAATATTATCCCAAACAAGGATACCCTTCTTATGATCCATTGTTAAACAAGCAATCTCAAGTAAATCTGCACCCAAAAGGACTTCTGTATATAAAAGTGGGTCTGGCACAATATAAAATGAATGAGTAACAACTCTACGGCCAACATTAACACCCAAATAAACCGATCCTAATACCGGTACATCTGTGTCTGTGACTCCCGTTAACTGTGGTAAATTTCTCATCTTAGCAGGCTTCAAACCTAAACTGTCCACAAAGGATTTCTTGACTATAATGGCACAACTACCTGTATCAACTAAAGCTCCTATCATGCAATCATTAACCATCAAACTTATACTTGGAGATCTGGCGTGACCTAGTCATAGTGAACTATCTCCACCTAATTGTCCTGGACATCCTACATGACCTTACCTAACATTTGGTTGATGACAATCAAAGCATACTCCCTTGGGTGGATTATAAGGACAATCAGACAGATTATGGGTGGCTACTTTCCAAAAAGCACAGTAATTTTTAATATTATTTTGTCTCGTCATGGATACTTTCTCAATTTTCTTGTTTAACTCATCCAATTTTCTTGTTAATTTCTCTATTTCATTACATGGAGTTCCTACCTGAGGGGTATTTGTTACTGGGATTGGTGACTGGGAACTTCCAGCACCCTAAATTGGCAAGACTCTGTTGTTATTACTAATAATTCTGCCCTGAGCCCTATAATATTCTTCTTCTGCATATTCCATGAAATTCTTTAAAGGTATATGGTCTGCCAAGAAATCAACTAATTTAACTTGAACTTGTAAATTTAAGCCTTTATATATCTTTGTCTTAAGGAACTTATCTGATGTTGGAATTGGATCATAGGGGAACTTCAATGTTAAAGCTGAAATTTTACACTGCAATTTATTAACAAAAGAACTAGGAAGTTCATTAAAGTAATAAGTCATGGCTGTTATCTCTTGCCATGCCTGTAAAAGAGTTGCTGCACCTATAAACTGTTGTTTCATGAGCCTTTTAATCTCACTCCAAGACAGATTATTACCATTCTTTTGTATCTCAGGGGCCAAGAATGTAGCTATATCCTGTTCACCCCTAGCCATGGCAACTTCTATCCTCTTATCATCTGAGCCTGTGCGTGACTCTACTTGCCTAAAAAAAGTATTCAACCTATTGTCGGCAACTACACCCTTAAGCTCTGCAAGTTTGAGGAGAGCTACATCTTTTGGCCCTAAAACAGGTATATCATGAGAAACTGCTACTGGAGTAGTTTTTGAATAAAGGGATGGATTAGCATTACTGAAAGATCCAATAAAAGGATTGGATGTGACACACTGATTACCTTGCTGTATAATGAAAGGGTTAGTCTGATTAACAGAAAGTTGAGGAGGCGGGTAGGCTGGTGGTGGATTAGGGATGGGGGATGGTGTAGGTGGTGTTGGAATTGCAGGGTTGTGTGTTGCTGGCCATGCCCTTATAGGTGTTAGGGGTACTGTACTCATGAACGCAGATGCGCTTTGTGGTGTGCTTTGTGTGTTTGTACATGGAGGGATTGGGGAACTGTATGGTAGTGTTCCTAATATTGTGTTGATGTGTATATCTGGGCAAGGGTTGTATGGATTATGTGGAGTATGTGGCGCAGACACTACTGGGGTTTGAGTGTCATTAAGGGTTTGTATAAGGTGCTGCATTGTCCCCTGAATATTAGACATCTCCCTGTCCATTTTTTGAACCTGCTGTGTTAAATCCCCTACCAGTGTCCAAACTCCCTGGTAGGACTGTGTAAGATTTTGTGTTTCCCTTGCAGTTTGTCTAACTTCGCTTTCTAACTCTATTAGTTCTGTGTATGAGTCATCCATAGCACTGACCATTTTAATACAATAATTTAACAAAAATCATTTAAACAGAATAATCCCCCAAATATGTAAATGATATCAGACATTAAGAATTACATGCAAAGTATAAGTTATACATACCTTATACATAGGATGTTACAGTTCAAAAAAATATTTCTATGAAAATATACACAAACGTTAGTGTGACCTGCAGTACTTAGGCCTCATGGGTAAGTGGAATCAATCGCATAAGGTTATTAATCCCTTTACAGCTGCCACCATATGTCACGGTGGATTTTTCTTTTCCTCCTGACATAAATTTTTGTTAGTCATCAAAAGTGAACTTGACATTCGACGTGTAAGAGCGAGAGACGTGATCCTTATCTAGTTTTATTCATTTCAAAATGTACACTGTTCCATAATTTGATTTTCCAGACTGAGTCCAAGATCACAGATCTCCCAGACTGATTCATGATCACAGGTCTCCAAGACTGGTTCCCTTTGAAAAGGGATACGTCAGTGTCTTCTCTAATGACCCCAAAAAATAACTTTAATGGACGGGGAAGCATACCCATTTGGCTTTTCCTACGTGTTTCTCTCATGCCAGTATGGCCAAAAAGGAAAAAAAAGGACTCAAGACCACGTATCAGATAGAGAGAGAAAAACATAAGAAGGGAATGGCAATAATGTTACATGCATTCGTTGATGAGATAAATTTTCTTTAAATGATTTTTATAATCAATATTACTAACAGAGATAATTTTAAAGATATTAGAGTCGGATGATGAATCAATTTCACAGAAAAAAAATCAAAATACCAAAAGGATAACATTCTCCCATTACATTTCGGCTCGGTTTCTTCTTTGGAAGGGGGTTCCGTCCTCAAGCGGACGTAACAATCCGGATAGGCCCCTTTACTGGGCCAGAACTCTACATCATCTACTGGGACAGTGCCCAGTTTTTTGGAGAGGAAGATCTTCCCCCCTGACATAGGCATGTGCTCAGCATAGGGGGGAAGTTCTTTGACGTTTAGCTTCTTGGGGGCTAAACGTGAGGACACGAGTTGGTGCGTTTCGGTCCGTAGAGAAGCCTCCTTCTCGGACAACTGCTTTTTCATGACCTGGAACATGGACAAAAGCGAATGCAGCGTATGACTGATCGTGTCTAGCTGGGGGGCATAAGAAGTTCATGGAACAGGCTCGGCCACCGTAGCCGATTAAATCGAAATAGTTTCAGCTTTCTCAATGTCGCCTTCAGGAGGTAAGACAGTCTCCTGCTCCTGCTCCTCTGCTAGGAGACTTCGCTACGTCTCCTCAGAGACAACTGACATGTTGTCTTCTAGTTGGATGTCCTTCAAGGCATCGGATACATCAGATTCTATCGGAATCTGGACGAGGGGAATCTAAGGTTGAGCTTGGGGAACAACTGCATCCGAAGATGCCCTAGGGAACAGACAAGCCCTCATCTTCTAATTAGGAAGGTATGGGCTAGTGATGTTCTCCTGGAAACCTCTGACCCATTTTCGCAGCATCTCTCTTGCTGCATCCCTTGACTGTGGACTTCTGATCATTAAAAGCCTCTTTTACCAGTTTGACACAAACGGTACATACCTGTGGGTCCCAGTATTTTAGAGATCCTTTTGTAATTGCGCAGCGCGCATGGGTTCTGCACATGTCGTGGCCGCACAAGTTCTTACTGCGGACCTTGCAGAAGTGGTTCCCGCACTCGGGATGCTCCTCTTGTAAAGAAAGAAAAGCATATAAGTATTCGGTGAAAATCTCAGAATTTCATCATACAGTGTAATAAAAGTCATTTAATTAGCTTAGTATAGTGTAAGCTCATTGCTATGACTTCCTTCAATATTGAACACTAAATTCTTAACGAATTAAATGGGAAGATAATATCCTTAGATATGACGTGTAATTTTAACACCTTCTAAGGTTCAATATTGGGGATTTTGATAAATGGTTATCGACCATTAATTTAACAGAGAGAATCGATCTCTAGGAATGGTGGTCTCACAATAGGCTGCCCATGAAGCACCTTATAGGTTGGAAAAAATTTTGCATGGGCTACAGCACAGACCATACAGAGGTATGTGTCATGCGGAATAATCAATATCGCAGTGTCTACGACAACCGTAGTCAATACTGTAGTGCCTGCCGACGTACGCCGGCATTGCCCCGGGCTATTGAAGGTATATACTGCCTTCATAGATATAGGACGGTAGGTCGCCGGCTGTTGCTCCGCTGCCGGCCGCCGAGGGGCCCCTCTATCAAGGTGGACCTACCGGCAGCCGGCGGAAAGAATGTCTACAGACTTGGATGACCAGCTGCCGGCAGTCAACATAGTTGCCGGCAGTTGGCCAGAGTGTGTGCCGGTTGCCGTTGGGTCGCCGATCAACAGTACCCCATGGCAAGCGGCGACAGAGCAATCTGACGGTGGACAGTCGTCCGAGTTGGCCGCCGGCAGCTGTAAGATGCCGGCAGCCGGGCCAGGGTTGATGGAAAGATAAAGAGAAAGCATGGATGGGGGGAAAGCAAAGGCACAGCTTTGCAGACCTCATCCGAAATGAGGGTTCATATGGAAGGGGGAATTATATTGGGGCTTCCATCCAACCATAGTCCATCCATATTGATAATAGGGCCATGGAAGGCAGTCCAAGGGAGGACTGAAGAACACTCTAATGATAGGGGAAGATCCCTGCCGGCAGCCGGCTCGGCCGGCGGCAGACAGGGAACTCCAAGCCAATCCCACAAACTACCCATAGGGTTGATTGTAGAATGATGGCCAGGGTGTGTAAAGGCTAGGCCAACATTAAAGGACAGCAGGGGAGGGGCAAGGGTCCTGCAGATGAGGTAGTACGTAGAAGGCACTACCTAACCTAAAAGATCCTGATCCATAGAAAAGACAACCTTAGGGGCCAGGGAATTCAATTCCCTAGGTTGGGTTAGTCTGATTAGGTGAGAAGGCGGCACACAGGTCGCTGTCTCAACTAAGTGTCAGAGACCCTAAGCAAGGGAAGAATTCAATTTTTCGGCTTAGGACCTGTCATCGCAAGACTGTCTGCTAGGCCATGTAGAGGAGGAATTATCATAAACGCCTCCAGGGTATGGCCTAGGGAGGTCTAGCCTCTTGCATTGGCAACCTAACCTGGTTTGGGAAATCAGTTCACCAAGACAGGGGGCTGTCGATCACAGACAAGTTGCTCCGATGTCCCATCTTAAACTCAAAACTGGCTTAGTGGTTGAGAGAAAGAAGCGGGAACACCCCAGTAAAGATTTGCCAGAATACAATTCAAGGCAAAGCTAACTAGGGTTAGCCTAGGCTAGTCAGAGGGGAGAGGAATTGCTCTAAATCTCGCAAGGAGATTGGTATCGACTTAAAAGGTATAGGAGGTGTCAGTCTCCACTTAAAAGACGATACAAGGACAATTGGGGACATGTATGCAATTATACTAAAGCCCCTAGGCTGGTAGCCTAGGCGCAGTGAGAATCGGTCTCCGAAACTCTCTCGTATACTATCTTGGAAGAGGAAAATTTTAAAGCAGTAATATCTTAATTGTATAAATATTGCCAGAGCTTCAATAAAACTTTACCAGGAAGGTTATATCATGCATGAAGTGTGTAGGTGCCTAGGCTAGGAAGCCTAGCACTCGTGCGGCTCGGTCATGAAATTGCCAAATCCACGAAAACAAGGGCATAATATGAGAGTTCCTAGCTAAACTACTAAATAGCTAAAAGTTATTAAAGCGATTAAGACCGGGAAAGTCGTTCTGGCTAGCTAAATGTACATGCAATGAACGACCGCGTCCAAGACGCCATCCGGCTAGGCAACAGCTCTTGTTACGTTAAATACGCACTTATTTCGAGGCAAAATTGGCAAGACCTTACATTTATACAATTCAAAGATAGTACTTAACTTTCCAGAAGCAGATGAGGCTCGGGAAGACATCATCGAAGCAAAACAATCCAAAATAGCGAGAGATAACACAGGATAAACACCGGTCAGGAACGCTACACACGAAAGAATGACTAGATGGCGCCGCGCGGCGGCGTGCTGGCGCCCAATTACAGTACGAGTAGGAATATTGCCTTAATAACGGCTCTCCTACAATTCTTGCCACTTTCCCCTCTTGAAGCGTAAACCCTATTAGGGGTGTAGATAGCTATGTGGCGTGTCAAGAATACGTCCTCTGATCTTATGCGATATCCCTATAAGATAATACAAGGGATACTCGCGCCAGGAGTTAGAATTCTAGATACCTTTAGTAAAATTCTCTGGGATATATCACTGTTGTTAAATATAACCTAGGAAACTACTAAGAAGGAACTTCCATCAGGATGACATGGCCTGAGCCCAAAATATATATATATATATATATATATATATATATATATATATATATATATATATATATATATATATATATATATGTGTGTGTGTGTGTGTGTGTGTGTGTGTGTGTGTGTAACATACTGTCACCTAAGTGCATCAACTCCTTCATCCTCTTCATTTTCCTCACTGCCCGTCTAAATTTCACAAATTGTCACGTATGTGCTTCTGTTCCATCATCATCTTCATATTCCTCACTGACGGTTGTGACTCGACTAACTGACACCAAAGTGCATCAGCTCCGTCCTTCACCACATTTGCCTCATTGCCTGTTTGGAATTGATAAACTGACTCATTGGTGCATCAACTCCATCATTTTCTACAATTAACCAATTCTTTCCAATGTAATCTCCGTTGTGTGCTTACTATAATCGAAGTGCAGTTGAATATAGCATAATTTCTTCTTTGATTATACTTTACGATTACTTTTTAATTTGAATCCAGCTGGAAAAACATAATTTTTCTAAGGAGAGAGAGAATTGTATGCTAAATCCTATTTAGAAAAATGACCAATACTGGAAAATATTGTAGTGAGAAATCAAGAAGAGGTCATTTTATTTTAATGGTAAAGTTTAATATTACCTACAACAAAGGTTTCCTCCTTCTATCTCCAATAAAATAAATCAGAGGTGAAATTTGGGCATTGCAAGGAAAGAAGTAGTTATAAATATATAAAACCTGAAGCTTCTAATAAAGATCTCATCAGCAAATGGTAACCAAACAAGCACTACACTGATGTTTTCCAGGAAATCACTAATTGGAAGTATTCATTTTTCTCCAAAATCAAGGCAATAGTTAATAGAATAATAGACATTGAAATAAAAGTTGGATAATTTTTAGATGCTTAACTCTTGGCGTTCATTAGAGAAACCCTAGAACAAGATTAACAAGTAGAACTAATCGATAAGATGATGATATTCTGGAGTGGAGACAATTTTAAGCCCTTTAAAAAGCAGACGAAATACAAAAAAGCTGATTGATCATGAAAATGTGTTAACTATATTCAAATTTAAACATCAAACATCAACATTTTAGTAATCTAAGTCAAATTAGTTTGAACAAATATCACCAGTTTGAGTTTGTAAATAAAATATAAACTACAATCTAAAACGTACCAAATTAAAAACACATAAAACCGCAGATACACGCACACATACTGTAGAGAGAGAGAGAGAGAGAGAGAGAGAGAGAGAGAGAGAGAGAGAGAGAGAGAGAGAGAGAGAGAGAGAGAGAGAGAGAGAGGGAGAGGAATAAATTCCAATTTGTGATTTGATGATTTTTCCACCATCTACTGATTGGTCAGGTTTGCAGGTCTGTAGGCGTTTCCGTGTTAGTTCAATCAGTGTCCATAGGATAAAAAACATGCATACTATGAATAATATCGGGAGAGTAGCCTAACTTCATATACGAGATACAGATTCACAGATGCAGCTCGAAAATTTTTTTCGTAATCGTGAAAAGTACATTTAAATAAAAAGTAGTATATAAAATCAGATTTACCAAGTAGAAAAATATCAACCGTGTATGATCATCTCCTCCTACGCCCATTGACGCAAAGTGCCTCGGTTTA
This sequence comes from Palaemon carinicauda, assembly GCF_036898095.1. NCBI lineage: Eukaryota > Metazoa > Arthropoda > Malacostraca > Decapoda > Palaemonidae > Palaemon > Palaemon carinicauda. The sequence continues at coordinate 54,384,444 of NC_090745.1, read as the reverse complement.
TATTTCTCCAGTCGTCTCTATCTTGAGATTTTAATTCCATATTTTTCCATTCATCATCTTCTACTTCTGGAGCTATGCTAGAAGTTCAGTGATATATTCTTTCTTGGGGAGCGCAGAGAGCATGCACATACCATCTTCATCTACCCCTCGTCATGATCGCATCTACATATGGCACTCGGGTAATCGCTCTTGTAGTCCCATTTCTAATCCTGCCCTGCCATTAACCTATCAATATTCTTCTAAGAGCTTTGTTCTCAATTCCACTAAATTCATTAGAGATTACTTCGTTGCTATGCATTATCTCATGCCTATATACTAATAACGGTTTTACTAAACTGATATATAGCCTGATTTTATATTTATTTGTATGCCATTGGAATTTCATATATTGCTTAACCTAACCATTGTCTGGTCTGCTTTCTTCAATCTTTCCCTAAATTCTAATTTTAAAGACCCTCTATTGGATATCATACTTCCTAGATACTTAGGAATATCTACCTCATTAATCCTTTCCCGTTCCAATGATATTTCATCTTCCATTGCCTACTCCGATCTCATCACCTCTGTCTTTCCTCTATTTATTTTAAGCCTAACCTCGTGTGATATTTAATGCATTCTGGTAAGAAAGCATTGCAAATCCTGTGGTGTTCTGCTAATAAGGAGACCTTCATCAGCATACTCTAGAGGTGCTAATATTCTATTACCAATCAAGTCTAATAATTTTCCACCATCTCTGACTGTTATACGCATGACAAAATCTATGAGGAGGATAAAAAGCATAGGTGACAACACATTCCCTTGCAATACTCCACTGTTCACTGGAAATTCATTTCAAAGGACTCTATCAAATTTAACTTTTCACTTGCTATGCCTTATATATATATATATATATATATATATATATATATATATATATATATATATATATATATATATATATATATATATATATATATACATATATATATATATATATATATATATATATATATATATACATATATATATATAAATATCGATCTACCTATCTATCTATCTATCTATCTATCTATATATATACATATATATATATATATATATATATATATATATATATATATATATATACACACATATATATATATATATATATATATATATATATATATATATATATATACATTTATTTATAATATTTTTCTACGATTTCTTACATATTTTTTTTCTTTTTTGGGCTAGACCCTTTTTTATACTTATTAACTTGGGGAATGATGGTGCAAGAGCCATCACTGGCAGAATAAAATTTCTCATATTGGGTTCTGTCAGTCGATACAGAATGCCGAACGATGAATTTAAAAAAAAAAAAAAAAAAAAAAAAAAACATTTAGCTCAAATATGGGCATATACTTAACACATACTTAAGCTTTCACTCCTAAAAGACCAGGTCACTTGTTGACTTGCAAATCTGAGTATATCGGTAACCGATCACCATTTGAAACTTGTGTCCTTTTCCTCTTTTGTCAATGGCATATGGATCTCAGTAGATGTATTGAGAAGCATGTTTCATATAACTTACTCATGACAATCCATTCTGTTATCCTGCCCCGTGTGTAACCTGAGCGAAAACCATAAAGCCTTGATGTATCCGAGTATACAGTATATCTAATAAACACATGAAATCTCCCAGCGCTTACCATATGGATTTGATTTTCTAATGATATTCCCTTTAGCTTAAATCACGTCTATCCTTGCAATATATATATATACATACACACACACACACACACACACACACACACACATATATATATATATATATATATATATATATATATATATATATATATATATATATATATATATATATATATATATATATATTTATATATATATATATATGTATATATATATATATATATATATATATATATATATATATATATATATATATAAATATATGTATATATATATATATATATATATATATATATATATATATATATATATATACATATATATATATATATATATATATATATATATATATATATATATACATATATATATATATATATATATATATATATATACATATATATATATATATATATATATATATATATATATATATATATATATATATATATAAATATATATGTGTGTGTGTGTGTGTATTTATATATATATAAATATATATATATATATATATATATATATATATATATATATATATATATATATATATATATATATATATATATATAATGGATATCAAATGATAATTGGGATACTATAGATAGGAGACAAAAACAAAAATTGATTGTTAAAAGTTTTCGAGGAAATGAGGAAAATTACAAGATAGAGCATGCTAAGTATTCTGGTACTGATAGTAAGGTCAAAAGTAAAGCCAGGAATGTTTGGACAGAGTATTTAGACCGTGAAGCAGATAAGGCTGACATTGCTGTGAATTCGGGAAGTGGCTATGGTGTAAGAATTTGTCATAGAATCATTGATGAAATCTCGACTGAGGCAAAGAAGAAGAAGCATATACCCATCAACAAGAGAGATGGCTTTGTTAAAGCAATAGAAGATGAAGAAAGACAACGTTGGATGGTACACTTTAGTGAGGTTATGAATAGGAGATATGAAGGGAGTAATTTGATTGATATATCTGAAGCTGATGAAGACCTTGATGTGCCTATAAATGATTTCAGTGTTTGAAAAGCTCTACTAAAATAGTAAAGAAGCATATACCCATCAACAAGAGAGATGGCTTTGTTAAAGCAATAGAAGATGAAGAAAGACAACGTTGGATGGTACACTTTAGTGAGGTTATGAATAGGAGATATGAAGGGAGTAATTTGATTGATATATCTGAAGCTGATGAAGACCTTGATGTGCCTATAAATGATTTCAGTGTTTGAAAAGCTCTACTAAAATAGTAAAGATATTTAAAGCCCCGGGATACGATGGAATAACTGCCGAGATGATACTGGTTCAAAATGAAGTGACTCCCATACTACTTACAATATTATTTTGTAGATTGTTATATGAAGAGGCATATCCTGATGAATGGGAGTTAGGAGTGTTGGTGAAAATGGCAGAAAAAGAAAAGTAGAAAAAAGGAGATCTGACTGATTGCAATAATTACAAAGGCATAACAATTACTACAGTTGTTTTGAAAATATATAATATTCTAGTGAGACTGGAGAGAAAGACTGATGAAAACCTGAGAGATGAACAAGCATTATTTAAAAAAGGTAGAAGTTGCCTAACCAAATTTTTATTTTGAGACCTGTTTTACAGCAATATTCAATTTTGATGGCATTTGTACACTAGTAAACTAGTAAAAAAGTCTTAGATAGTGTGCATCGGCCTATTTTGTGGAGAGTCTTGCGTTATTATGGAAATCCTTATAAACATGCAAATTTTTCCAGGTTGTTCATGAGCATAGCAAGCGCAAAGTTCATGTTAATGGAGTTTTATCAAATGAAATTCCAGTGAAGAGCGGATTACTCCACGGGAATGTGTTGTCACCTATATTGTTTATCCTCTCATGGTTTTGTAATGCGTAATTATAGAACAGTCAGAGTTGGTGGAGAAGTATTGGACTGGATTGGTGATTGGAATTTTGCAGACCTAGGGTATGCTGATGATGCTGCCCTTGATAGCAGAACAGCATAGGATTTGCAATGCTTGCTTACCAGAATGCATGAAATATCACATCAGGTTAGGCTGAAGATAAACAGAAGAAAGACAGAGACGATTGAAAGTAAGTACGCAATGTAAGATGAAATATCATTGGAAGGAGAAAGAATTAATAGGAGAGAATCATTTAAGTATTTAGGAACTATGATCTTGAATACAGGGTCTTTAGAATTAGAGTTTAGTGAGAGATTGAAAAAAAGCAAATCAGACAATGGATAGGTTCAGTAAGATTTGGAAATCAAATCACCTGAAATTTCATATAAAAATCAGACTATATATTAGTTTAGTGAGATCGGTGTTACTGTATGGACATGAGTCATGGTATGAGTATGAAACAATCTCCAATAGATTTAGTAGATTTGAGAACAAAGCCTTCAGAGGGATATTCAGAGTTGAATGGCACGAAAGGATTAGGAATGAGACTATAAGAGAAATTACTCGAGTGCCATATGATGATGAGATCATGAAGATGGAAATGGTTTGGGCATGCTCTTCGTACTCCTCAAGAGAAATTAGTTCAGGAAACGTTCAATTGGGCTCCACAAGGCACTGGAAAAATTGGAAGACCCAGGCCTGCATGGCTGAGGACTAGGAAGTGCAAAGTAGGAGATGATGAATTGAGAAGTATTGAAATAAAAGTTTAAGATAGAGACGACTGACGAAATCTAACCGAGGCCCATGGCGTCAATATGCGTAGGAGGAGATGACGATGATATATAGAATAGTACTATCAATAGAAAAGGCATGATTGATTATAATAATAAATAAGATTTAGAAACTAAAGATCATTCAAACGAATGCACCAACGGCATTCCATACAGCGAAAGAAAAAGAAACTTATTAAGAAGATCTGAGATATCTTCTGAAAATATGCGTATGTTTTGGTTGATTTCAATGCTAAAAAAAAAAAAAAAAAAAAAAAAAAAAAAAAGAGAGAGAGAAATTATCAGTTATAGGAAATTTGGAGTATCCCAGACTAATGACAGAGCAGACATGATTATAAGATTTGTTGAAAGAAACAATCTCAGAATAATGAACACTTTTTGTTATAAAAAAAGTAACAGAAAATGGACATGGAGAAGCCCAAAATGGAAAAACTAAAATTGAAATAGATTTTATTCTTAATTTATAAGTTAATTGAGTTAAAGATGTTACAGAGTTGAACAAGTTCATGTCAAACAACAATAGAGAGACGAAAATCATAACTCGTTACTCCAAATTTAAGGAAAGAAAGAAGAAAAAATTTTTTTATAAAGAAAATAAAGGCTCCTCTAATAAAAAGAAAAACCTGATGAGTTTAGTTTTGTAATACGAAATAGATTAATGATGAAATTGAAGCATGGGAGGATTGAATGAATAGTAAGAAACTAAAATTTATATTGAATTCGGCACAATAGATAGGTGGAGAAGTTCCTAAATATGATCAGGGAAAGCTACCAGAAAACACCATAAAGAAAAAAAGTGGAAATGTGGTTAAAGTTGAAGAGAGATGAAATATCAGAATTATCTAGAACAATAAACAAACCATAACCACAAGGCATTCGTAAACACAATCAGCCCAAAATAGAGAAAGTAAAGCACAAATGAGATGAATAAGCATCAAGTTAATGAAAAGAATCCTTGAAACAGGGTGCCAACAGATATTTTATCTAAAGGATGGCAGTGGTTATATTAACAAAAGAGATGCAGTGACCAAAACTGCAGAGAATTTCTATATAATGCTGTACAGAGAGATATAAGAAAATACGAGCAAAATATAATGAAACACCTAAGCTAGTGCCTAAACTAACACTAAGACAAATAAAGAAAGTATTAAAAAAACATGAAAACAGGCAAAGCAACAAGAGAAAATGGACAAAAAGTTTATTTTATAGTATATGCAAGAGATTCCATACTTTTACAACTTATTTAACTTTACACAAAATATTTGCGAGAATGCTCTTTACCTACAGTTTTGAATTCTTTTTTTATCATACTAATTCACAAAAAGGGATATACACAAGACCTGAAAAACTACTGCTCAATAAGTTTACTCTTAATAATTTGTAAAATATTTACAAAGATCATATTAGGCCGAATAGAAAGTAAGCTGGACTTTAATCAACCAAGAGAGCAGGATTTAGAAGCTGGTATTCCATAAATGAGTATATCTATGTAATTACTCAGCCAAACGAAAAAAAACAACCAACAAACCATTATGTAAGGCTTTTATAGACTACGAGAAAGCTTTTGATCTTTCCAAAATATCAGAATTAATGCAAGCCTTTCAAAAGTAAGGAAAAAATGAATTAATGTTAGAACACTTGAATACATATATACGGGTTGTATATCAATCCTAAAAATACATAGAGTTTGAAAATTCTGATTAAGAAAGGGGTTAGACAGAGAACCCCCATCTTTCCTAAATAATTCACAGCGTGTTTTTAAGAATTTTCTTTAATGGAAAAAATCACGAAAATCTAAGATTTGCAGATGGTATCGTTCTCCTTAGTGATTCATAGAAGGAATCATAAAAGATGGTTGAAGATTTGAATAGAAAAAGCTGAAATGTAGGATTGAAAATGGATATGAGTAAAATCAAGGTAATGGTTAATGAAACAGCAGAGACAACAAATAAGATTTATGGATGAACATCAAGCAATTGTTAATGCGTATACGTAATTAGAATAGACATTAAGTGTTTCCCCAGGGCATAACACCGAAATTAAAATAGGAATAAGTAAAATACCACTTTCTCTACAAAGAAAAATATTTTATCATATAGTCCTAGCGGTATCAGCGTAGGCATGAAAAACTTAAGGGCAAACTAAAGTAAATTATATTTCAACAACAAGTAAGAAAAAGAAATGAATATGGGCAGGCAATAATGAGAATGACAGATATTTGATGGACATTCAGATTAAAAGATTTGATCCCTAGAGATGGCAAAAGAATCAGGTGAAGTAAGAGAAGACGATGGATTGACGAACAAAGAAAATTTACGGGAATAGAATAACATAGAAAATCCATAAACAGATGAGAATTGATGGACATATCTGACGGTTTTGTCCTGTAAATGACTAAAGACGACTGAGGACTATATATATATATATATATATATATATATATATATATATATATATATATATATATATATATATATACATATATATTTATATATATATATATATATATATATATATATATATGTGTGTGTGTGTGTGTGTGTGTGTGTGTTCCTGTATAATAAAGCACTACAGCAGACACATGTATGCACTCCTAGTCAAAATCTTGTTGACACGAGTATAGTTACAGATGGTTTCAAATGATTTAAACGTAGATACATGTCTACTTTAGGCTCGAGAACATTCAAATATGCGGACCCGAAACTGTACAATAATCTCCCACTAGATATCCGAAAGACAGCAGATATTAATGCTGTCAAGAGGAAACTGGGGTATTTTTGTTCCTTACTTACTTTGTTAGTGTCGATTTGACAATAAACGAACAATAAGCGGTGTGAAGTGTTGAATGCTTTCGAACGAACACAACAAAATAACTGTGAAGGTTCTGTAAAGAGTAGGGCTCCCCCGTTGTATCAGACCAGAAAAGCACCCCTCAAAGTATGTAAGTAAAGTAACTTTAACAGTTTCTCTGGTGGATGATGAGTTTAGCGTTTAATCTTAAACAGTGTTAAATTACAGCACTTGGAAAAAAAGACCTGTTATTTACAAGCATCGTACTCTTTTATCAAATAATTTCAAAAATTGTTTGGATTTCATAGGAAATACTTGTAAAGGGATCACCATAATATAATTATATAAACGCAATCGTAATTGTTTACTTTAATCGGAATGAAAATGGAACAATAACACTTTACTAATAAAGGGTATAAAAAAAAAACGTGTTACTATTATTATTATTATTATTATTATTATTATTATTATTATTATTATTATTATTATTATTATTATTATTATTATTATTATTATTATTATTTAAATAGATAAACAATATAAGAAGTAATGAAAAGTTAGAATAAAATATTTTAAAAACATTAACAACATCAAAACAGATATATGGTATATAAACTATAAAAGGAATCATGTCAGCCTGTTCAACATAAAAACCTTTGCTGCGAGTTTGACCTCGTGAAATTTTCCTGATTTAACTACCTGATTAGGAAGATCATTCTACAACTTGGTCACAGCTGGAATAAAACTTCTTGAGTACTGTATAGTATTGAGTTTCATGATGCAGAAGACCTGACTATTAGAATTAACTGAATACCTAGTATTACGAACAGGATGGAACTGCCCGTGAGGATCTGAAAGTAAAGGAAGGTTAGAATAATACAAAATCTTATGCAACATGTATAACGAACTAATTAAACGACGATTAATGAGCTTAGCGTAATTACTGAGTTCCTGCCTTTCCATCATCAAGTTGAAACAACAATCGATGTAAATATATTCTTTTCGCTTTATTATTATTATTATTATTATTATTATTATTATTATTATTATTATTATTATTATTATTATTATTATTATTATTATTATTATTATTATTATTTATCATGCTTTTCATCAGTATATTTGTAATATAATTTCCTGATCCAAAAATTTTGAAAACCGAAAAAAAATTATATTAAGACCGATGCAATTAAACACGATGGTAACAATTCATCCAAGTAACCGGATCCAGTCAAGGTTAAAACCGATATTGGTTATTTGGGATGGGTTGAACTCAACTAATGATCTATTCTTCCTTCTGTAATGACGGAATAATAGGAATCAGATCACAATAGCTATGAAAGAGAATAAAAGCCGATTTTTAATGAGGCTAATTACGATCAAATTTCATACAAATATAATTCAAGGATTTCAATAGATTGAAAAGATCTTAAAATCAAAACGTAGCTTAAAATAATTGAATATATATTATATTACACGATCCATTTTATTTCCTTTTATCATAAATTTTATGTTAGTTCATGATAAAATGGAAGCTTCTCTAGTGTTTCTGTTTATAAATATCGTCTTTAGGGAATTAAATATTTGTGTGAGGAATAATTTGTGGCAGATTATTGACAAATTATGGTTTAATTCAAGTGACACTTCGCCATGTACGAGCGTATTGTATGTGTGTAGGTAGTTTTTTTAGATTCTATAGATATTTGGACATCTTGGAACAAGTATCTTGAGAGAAATAAGATATTAAAGTTTTACCAAAGAGAGTATTGTCAATTTTGGACAAATCCACTGATAAAACTACCGGTAGTTGCATTTAGGGAAAGAAGTGAGGTTGCATGTGAGTATCATTTATGTCAGTACCATATAGGAATTATTGTGTACGTGTTCAGGTATTCATTCGTTGTGTAATGTAATGAAGCAGTCAATAATTGTTGAATCTATATATTAAAAGCAGAGGGCATAACACAAGAGAAAAACTCCTCCATAAATACGGACAGCCATTTTACTGGAAAAATCTTTGACGAGTCATCGAGTTTTTCATAATCGAATTGGTCCACCGTCCATTTGGCTATCATTAGGTATTCCGATATGTGATCAAAGATTAAAAAAAAAGTATAAGTGGACGCTTTTGTGGATATTTAGCCTTCAGTGTATATATATATATATATATATATATATATATATATATATATATATATATATATATATATATATATATATATATATATAAACGTTCCATTCTTTTCAATAATGATGAAAATATTTTTTTGGGTTGATATTGAAGAAAACCAAGATTCTAATGAAAACATCGTTAAATAGCTTAACAAGCATATATATATATATATATATATATATATATATATATATATATATATATATATATATATATATATATATATATATAAAAGAATTATTAATGATTTCAAATTCTTGACTGTTTATCATTATTGACAACAAATGTGATAAATGTCTATTATTGGTCATTTGCATTATATGCTGTACCCATTATTTTTATTTTTATATCCTTAGTCGGAAAAGCAGAATGTTATATCCACAGGGGATCCAACAGGGAAAATTGCCCAGTGAGGAAGGGATACAAGGGAAAATAAAATATTTTACGAACAGTAACAGCATCAAAATGAATACTCCTATATAAATTATAAAAAAACTTTAACAAAACGAGAGGAAGAAAAGTAATTTAGAAGAATGTGCCCGAATGTATCCTCAGGCAAGAGAACTCTAACCCAAAACAATGGAAAACCATAGTACAGAAACTATAACACTAACACAAGACTAGAAAACAATGGTTTGATTTTGCAGTGTACTTTCCCTAGTAGAGCTGCTTACAATAGCTAAAGGGTCACTTGTACCTTACCAAGAGGAAAGTGGCCTCTGAACAATGATAGTGCTGTACTCCCTTGGGTAAAGAATAATTGTTTGGTAATCTCAGCAGTGTCAGATGTATTAGGACAGAGGAGAATAAGTAAAGAATAGGCCAGACTATTTAGTGTGTGTGTAGGCAAATGGAAAGTTAACCATAGCCAGACAG
>NC_090745.1:54354253-54369253 GCF_036898095.1 Palaemon carinicauda | reverse complement strand
GAATACCAGGCAAGCTAATATAGTGGTCTCGCCCTATATTAAGTAAAGCATAGCCTAGTTTGTAAAGAACCACTGCGTCAATATGAAATATCGACCAGTTCTCCGCACAATACTTGTATTGGACAAAGGTTTTATATCCGCATAGGAGGAAAACCAATGCAACATAGCTTGCATAAAGGAACAATTCTATTAGAATTATCCCAGATAAGGTACATAGAATGAATGCTCAATTATACCAATAAATTGACACAGGTGAAGGAGACGCAAGGTTCTCAAGAACCAGATTATTGACAGGCAATAAATAGACAGGTTAACCACAATTATATATATATATATATATATATATATATACATAAGAAGAGGATAACCCAAAACTTTAAGCATAAGTATGATAGTAAACAGAGCTTGTTTGTCTGAAAGAAAAAACATTAGATGCCACTTTTAAGATACCGAGGTATCAAAGTCTTAAAAGCCTGTATTACAAATCAATGACATTAGCGTTAGAAACGCTCGGCACACATGTCTGCACTTATGCTAGGTTCACCTTCGGAAATGGAACAGTCTGGATGGGCAACACAGTGCCCTCACTTAGTTTGTAGTACAGTATGTAACTACACACTCACCCTGGAATTAATCGTCCCAATTAAGACCACTGTTCCTCGCAGAGTTAAACAGTAGGGTTAACACCGCGACCCACTGCTACCACAGATCTCTTTTAGTTCCTCTACTTGCTTCGCATAGTGGCGAAAGAACACTCTGGAAGACTTCCAGCCAGTGTATGAACGGAGATGTTCAAAATCCATACAATTAAAGAAATTTAAGAATGAGGCAACTTTCCTCGGATCGTGACCTGCGGGTGTATTGTCAGGATCCGCTCTGCGAATAAAATATGTGATTTTCGCTCTGAGTTGATTCAGAGATAAATTTGAGCCTGATGTTTCTCCCCTGAATAGTTGACCACCCTTGAAGTCTGAAGTTCTATGAAGATAGACCTTTAGGCATTCTACTGGACATAGAGATGCATCTTCTTTCAGAGGGCAGATTCTCCAGGGACCCCACCTGTTGGTGGGTAACTCATTCTTGGCGAGAAACGTAGGATCCGGAAACAGGTTCAGTTCTCCCCCATCCAGGAACTGAACACGACCTGCCTCTCTCGAGAGGCTACAATCTCACTAACCCTGGCCCCGGTCGCGAGTGCAAAATAGGAAAATAACTTTTTGTGTCAAATCCTTTAACGCACACTCTTCATTGCTCAACAGAGAAGCGAAATGAAGAACTTGTCTAAAGACCATGAAATGGGCTTTGGAGGTGCTGAAGGTCTGAGCCTAGCACAGGCTTTCGGGACTTTATTAAAGATCTCGTTACCTAGGTCGACCTGGAAGGCATATAGAATGGGTCTTGTCAAAGCAGACTTACACGCTGAAATCGTGTTCGCTGCCAACCCTTGACCATGGAGGTGGAGAAGAAAGATAAGCAGAAGTCTGTCAAGATCTCCTGCGGAATCTTCGCCTTGACAAAAGGCCACCCATTTTCTCCAAGATGACTCATATTGCCTTCTAGTAGATTTGCACTTATATTTCTCAAGGAAGTCTATACTGGCTTTTGAAATCCCGAAACGCTTTCTCACCGCTAGGGAGAGAAAATCATGAGCTGCAGGGTCCGGGTTTTCTGTAATGAAGCGCAGACAGTTGACTTCTGGACTCGCTGGGTCAGAACTGGATCTGGTAGTGGTACAAACTTCAGCTACAGTTCCAATGCCAGGAGGAACCACACGATGTTCGGCCACTTGTGGGCCACTATTGCCGCTACCCTTTGAAGGATCTCAGTTTGTTGAGGACCCTCAACAGAAGGTTGTGAGGAGGGAACAGATAAATCTTGGACCATCTGTTCCAGTCGAGGGACATCGCGTCCACTGCTTCCGCTAAGGGGTCCTCGTACGGGGCACGTACAGGGGCAACTTCTTGTTGTCTTTCGTCGCAAAGAGGTCTATCTGCAGTTCTGGGACTGATTCAGAATGAAGGAGAATGATCCTGCGTCTAAGGACCATTCCGACTCTATCGGTGTGAACCTGGATAGACCGTCCGCTGTCACATTGCGGACTCCTTGAAGGTGAACTGCCGACAGGTACCACTTCTTCTTTTCCGCCAATCGGAAGACGGCCAACATCACCTGGTTGAGAGGTGGTGACCTCGATCCTTGTCGATTCAAGTATCTTACAACTACCTCGCTGTCAATCACCACCTTATGTGGATCGAGTGATGCGGGGAGACTTTCTTTAAGGTAAGGAGCACTGCCCTAGCTTCTAGAAAGTTTTATGTGAAAGGTCTTGAATAGCCTGGACCAAGTCCCCTGGACTTTTTTCCGATGAGAGTGACCTCCCCATCCCTCCTTCGAGGCGTCTGAGTGAATCGTCACCGACGGGGGAGGTGGCTGAAGAAGAACCGACTTCTTTAGATGTCTGGCTTGGGACCAAGGCCTGAGAAGAGTACTTAGCCGAAGCGGCTGGTCTTCTCAGATCTCTTCACGCGTTTGATGCATAACTTCTCCAAACTCCGATTGCATCCTTTAGCTGTGCTCTTAGCACTGGGTCTGTCACCGAAGAAAACTGGAGAGAGCGCAGTACTCTCTCCTGCTCGTGTCTTGATATCCTTTCGGAATCTTGAAGTCTCTTGACAGAACCCGCTATCTCCTTCCTTTTCTTCGCCGGGGTGGAAAAACGGTGTGACAAAAGGTCCCAGTGGATTCCCAGCTACTGGAACTTTTGAGATGGAGAAAGTCGAGACTTTTTCTGTTGATCTTGAAGCCTAGGTACTCTAGGAACTGGATCACTTGACTGGAAGCTTGCAAGCATTCTGTCTCGGATGCTGCCCACACCTACCAGTCGTCCAGGTAGGCTACTACCTGAATTCCCTTTAGGCGTAATTGTTTGAGAGCTACGCTCGCAAGCTTCGTAAAAATCCTTGGGGCTATGTTTAGCCCGAATGGCATGGCTCCGAAGGCGTATAGTCTTCGTTGTAGCCTGAACCTAGGTAGGGGGAGAGTCGATGGCTAATTGGAATGAGCCAATTGGCGTCTAACAAGTCTATAGAGACGGAATATGCCCTCTTGGGCAGTAAGGTCCTTATGTGTTGCAGTGTTAGCATTTTGAATTTGCAATTCACTATGAACTTGTTGAGTGGCGACAAGTCCAGAATGACTCTGAGCTTTTCCGAGTCTTTCTTGGGAACACAAAACAGCCTCCCTTAGAAATTGATGGGCTTCACCCTTCGGATCACCTTTTTTCTCCAACAGTTCTTGAACGTACTCCTCCATAACGGGGGTGGAGTGTTGGAAAAACCGAAGGCACGGGGGTGGAGTGCTGTACCAGCTCCCGCCCAGTCCATTCTTGAGTAGGCTGTGGGCCCAGGGATCGAAGGTCCACCGATCCCGAAATTTCAGAAGTCTCCCTCCTACCGGTATCACCTCACTTGGACTGCCGTCCTGAGGTCTTGCATTCCTGACCACGACCACCCCTGAATCCCCTTCCCCTTGAGGGGCGTCTAGACGAGCCTCTGGCTGCTCCTCTAGGCTTTGCTCGAAAGGAAGTAGACTGCCCTTCGAACGCTGGGGTGAATGCCATGGACTGTGTCGACACGGCCTGGGGTACCCACTGAAAGGTGGTCGGGGTTTGTGCCACGATCTGGGGTACTGGGGGCAATGGCAATTGCAGTTGCTGTTGCTGTCTAAGAGGCTTGGCTGGCCGAGACGGTAGCCTAGTCCTCATAGTCTTCCTCTTTGGTTGAGGACCCTCATCCGGGGAAGACTTTCTTTTGATAGCCAGGCCCCACTTCTGGAGAAGGTTTCTATTCTCCAAGGCGGCCTTATCAACAACTTCTTTGACCAAGTCGGTAGGGAAAAGGTCTTTTCCCCAAATGTTGGAGGAGATTAGTTTCTTTGGCTCGTGCCTCGCCGTAGCCGAGGTAAACACGAACTCCCTACAAGCTCTCCTTGCCTTGACGAAGCCATAAAGGTCCTTCGTCACTGTGGCCAGATGAGGCTTGGCCACTACCATGAACATTTCATGGACCTTGGGGTCCCTTGCCATCGTCTCGAGAGTAGTCTGAAGAGACATTGAGGCAGAGAGTCTTTCTTTTGTATCGAACTCACTTCGCAAAAGAAAGTCAGACAGCTTAGGGAGGTCCTTGCCGAACTGACGTCCGGCAATATCAGCCTCCAACTTTCCCACTGAGAACGTAAGATGGACGTCCTTCCAGTCTTTGTGGTCCATAGGCAGGGCCAGCAACAAGGGTTTACACTCCTCTAGGGAGGGGCAAGACTTGCTGGCCTCGATTGCTTTTAGTACGGCCAGAAACCCTTTCTGTAAAAAGGGGAAGGCTCTAGTAGGCGAGGACACAAAGGAAGGGAGCTTCCTATTCAATGCGGCTACCTTTGAGTTAGAGAAGCCCCTCTCTTTCATCGAGGATGAAAGTAGAGCTTGAGCCTTAGCATGGTCCATCACTATGACCTCCTTCGGCTCTGTCTCCTCCTTTGAAGCTGGTTCCTTCCTCAGCCGGACATAACAGTCCGGATATGATGCCTTGCTGGGCCAGAATTCCACCCTCCAGGGGAACTGAGCCCAGCTTATCCGAGATGACGATCTTTCCAGTCGTCATCGGAATGTGCTCAGCATACCTCCATGGGTTAGCATCTGAGCACAAGGGAAGGTCTTTCACATTGAGCTTTTTCTGGGGCCCATGTGATTCTGCAAGGCACTGCATTCGCAGTTCCATTGCAGCCGCCTTCTCCTGATTCTCCTTCTGCATTTGTTGGATCATTCCAACAATAGAAGAGAGGGCCTGTCCCAGCTCTACTGGGAGACCGGCCGATATAGAGGGGCTTGAACTTCATCCTGGGCTTCTGCCAGGAGGTCTTCCTCCTGACACCCGTCCACATCAGACATCCTGTCATCTAGCTGGATGTCTTGCATCGCGACCGCGACTTCAGCATCCACCTGGATCTGAACTTAGGGGATCTCCTCTTGAGGCTGGGGAATCACTGCATCAGCTGATGCCTTAGGGAAAGGATACGCCCTCATCTCACTTGGAAGAAAAGGGCCAGAAGTGTTCTTTTGGAAGCCCCTTACCCAGGAACGAAGCTTCTTCCTAGCTATTTAAA
The DNA here is from genome assembly GCF_036898095.1 of Palaemon carinicauda. NCBI lineage: Eukaryota > Metazoa > Arthropoda > Malacostraca > Decapoda > Palaemonidae > Palaemon > Palaemon carinicauda. The sequence continues at coordinate 54,364,099 of NC_090745.1, read as the reverse complement.
TGTCTCAGTAATCAGGTTAGTGCACACAGTACATACCTGAGGGTCCCAATACCGGAGATCATCCTTGGAGACAGCGTATGCTGCGTGTCTCCTACAAAACTCATGTCCGCAGAGGTTCTTGCTGCTGACATTGCAGAAAGCACTTCCCCACTTCGGAGTGTCCTTCTGTAAAGAGAAGAAATTTCCATGAGTATCAAGTGAACTATGTATCACTGGATATGCATAGTATAGCATAACAATTCAGAAAGGAAAGACACACACTTGTGTTTCCCTCACAACCCATTGTTGCAGCCTTCCAGATAATAAAATCAAAATGGTTTATCTCTTCTAGAGTAACCAATGCAAGGTTTCCAGAGGAAACAGGTGGAGCTCACACCTAAGCAATGATTTTAAAATCCTGGATAATATACAGGGAAGAACTCAGCTTCCTATCTGTAGGGCAACAGCAAAGGGATGTGCAAGAAAAAACAATAGTGTTAGAAGACACAGTGCTCTACCAAAACCCTTACCATAGTTTTCTTCTTACTGTATATATTATACTGAAGAATACTAGTACAGTATAGGGGGATGTGTGCCGGCCTGCCTTTGCCGGCCGGCACACACCACAACTAGCTTTAAAGTATACTACTTAACAGCTATAGAGCGGCAGCACTCTGGTTCAAATGCCTGTGCCGGTCGGCAGCAACTGCCGGCCGGTAACAGCCAGTGTTGGCCGGCAATGGCTGCCGGCCAGCAACTACACAAGGTAGTACCCAGCTGCCGGCCACACTCTTGGTGACCGGCAGACAAGGGCTGACATAAGCCGGCCGGCAAAGGTACAAGACCGATGCCAGCTGGCAGCAAAAGAACCAGAGGACTACACCTGCCCGGCTGCCGGCCTCATAGGCCGGCATCCGGGACAAGTACAGCACTAGAAGAAAAAGAAAAATAGAATGGATGCCGGGATAAGAGTGTACACAACCTCCAAGCCCGGCAACCGAAAGAGTGCATATAAGGAAGGGGAGAAACTAATTCAGGCTTCCTTGACCAATGCCGTCCGGCTCTGCCGGCAGGCATGGATGAGGGACCAAACGAGGTCCGGGCAGCACTCGAAAACATAAGACCCTTGCCGGCCAGCAGCTCTGCCGGCCGGCAAGGGGCTGAGTCAATTCCACATCCTAACCTATACTAGGTCCAGATGTAGAACGACGTACAGTACAGTAATGGCTCGGCCATTACGAAGAAAGAGGGGGAAAGGGACAAGAGGGTCCTGCCAACCTTGCTTTAGTGACAGATCACCCGCAGCCAAGAAACTTATCTTAGCCTAAGGGAGATCTAAGGGGAAAGGCCAGCAATACTTGCCAGCTTCCAGAGCACCAAAGCAAGGAAGGCGTTGCTACTCCCAAGGGAAGAACTTATCCTCCCCCGAGAACAGCAACAAGGACTAGTCTGGTAGATCACAAAAGAAGGAATCATATCCACAGAAACCTTCGGTAGTGACCTAAGGGAGCTAAGCTCCCTTTGAATGTGTTAGGTCAGCGAGGGGGACTCAGCCCCAAGCCAGACAACACAGACTCAGACTAAAAACTCTGTTGTTCTGTCCCTCTTGAACCATAACTACAGGAACAGGAAGGTACAGTAACACCCTAGTATAGTTTTATCGAAAATAAATTCGGAAAAAACCACTTAGGGATAAGCCCAAGGCTTAAACAGAGGGAAAGGGATTGCATACCTTCTCCGAAGAAAAGAAAGCAACCGGGGAGTATGATAAAGTATACTAAGGCTCCATAAGCAACTAGCCTAGGCACCAAGAGAATCGATTACCTAATTCACCGAAACTCACTCGTATACTATCTTGGAAATATTCCACACAGTCTAAAATGTATAAAATATAGCCTAAAGCTTCAATAAAATTTTAATTACACTCGGAAAAACCATAATCATGCATGAAGTACTAGGACCAAACGACTAGGCTACATGGCCTAGCGCAGGCCAGAATGGCGAATACTTCGCCAAATAATACTAAGCACGAAAGGAAATCCTATGTAATGCTAAATAGCTAAAATTTATTAAAGCAAAACAACCAGGAATGTCGCTCTGACTAACTAATTTATACCTAGCGAGCGACAGCGTCCAAGACGCCTCTGGCAGGCTACGGCTCTTGTATCAAAGATTAATCCTATTAATCACTCAAAATTTTACCAAGAGCCTACATTTATACATAAAAGACACTATACTCAACTTATCAGAGGCCGACGAAGACGGAGAAGCCATGAAAAGTCGAATAAATCCAAGATTTGCGAGAAAAACAGGAAAAAACACCGAGTTGTTAAGCTACGCAAAAAGGAATACAGATGGCGCCAGGATTGGCGCCAGGATTGGCGCCAGGCACGCATACGAATCGGGGGATAGGGAAGCCTTGGGAGCGGCTCCCCTTTTTCTTTCCCGAATTCGTATCTCGCCAATCACCTCCTACGAGACGAAATCTCTGTCCAGGATGTAGATTGCCATGTGACGTGTCTAGAATACGTCCTCTGATATGTCACGATATCCCTTTCACGAGGGATACTCGCTCCAGGAGTTAGAATTCTGGTACCTTAAGGTAAATTCTCTGGGAATATCGCCGTAGTTGTAATATACCCTAGGAAGCTACCCTATAGGAACTTCCATCAGGACGACATGGCTTGAGCCCAAAAATATATATATATATATATATATATATATATATATATATATATATATATATATATATATATATATATATATATATATTTATATATGTTTAAGTATGGATATATATATATTTATATATATGTATATATATATATATATATATATATATATATATATATATATATATATATAGGTATATATATGTATACATATACATATATATATATATATATATATATATATATATATATATATATATATATATACATGTGTATATATATATATATATATATATATATATATATATATATATATATATATATATATATATATATATATATATATATACATATATATATATATATATACATATACATATACATATATATAAATATATATATATATATATACATATATAAATATATATATATATATATATACATATACATATATATATATATATATATATATATATATATATATATATATATATATATTTATATATATATATATATGTATATATATACCTCTATTTATATATATATATATATATATATATATATATATATATATATATATATATATATATATATATATATATATATATATATATATATATATATATATATATATATATATATATATATATCTATATATATATATATATATATATATATATATATATATATATATATATATATATATATATATATATTTATATATATATGTATATATATATATATATATATATATATATATATAAATATATATATACATATATATATATATATATATATATATATATATATATATATATATATATATATATATGCATATATGGTTCACAAAGCCAGTCGGATATTTCTGGAAAGGTGTCCTCGGGTATCGCCACGAGAACATAATCTGCTTTGGTGGTTGAGCGAGTCATGCCCTTGATGCGGAGCTAGAGTTCTGCGCGCTGAAATCAAATCAAGCAAACTCCTCTCCGCTGGCGAACGACGAAAGTTTCAATGGGACGGCGCTTACTTCCATGGAGTCCGCCATAGTACCAATGACGGTGGTTGAGGTATGTGTGGAAGGCAGGAGGAGCGAGTCGACTTCCTCGGTCACCAATGCGACGGGCCGAGAGAGGCTGTGACTAAGAAGGCAGAATAAAACCAACTGAGTAACTTTATTCTTCTTCTTCTTGGGGTATTAAAGCCAACACTTGTTGTTGGCACGGGCCTTTCCCTTGGTTGGCCCGTAGGATTAACTTTATTACAGAACATCAGCTTATATATACATTAAGTCTAGGCAAGAAGGACATAAAACATAACAGGCAATTTCATGTTCAACCGACAGCCTTTTCTTTTATCAGTTACCAGCAAGAAAAACACATGTTTATTCAGGTCCCTGTCAGTACGAGGGGAGAGCGAAGATACATGGGATAATTTTTGAAAAAAAAAAAAAATTGTTACTATGTACGATCGTGTGACACACGGTTGGTACATGCTATTGGCATTTGTCAGCATCGTTAAGAGTTTTACCAGAAGCAAGACCAGCTTTCAAGGTAAATGAACATAAGTAATTATATATATTCAAGCTTTGTAAACTAGGTATCGCATTCATATAAAATACACGGTAAAAAAAAAAATGCAGTACTCTTTTTGATACGGTACATTGTCTACATATTTTCTTTTTGGAGTATTGAAATAGCTGCCATGCCAATTGATATGCATAAAAAAAAAATGATTAAACTTTGTTTTACTGATGGAAGTTTCATAAATTTTTTCTTCCACACTTTAGAGAACATCTTTGAACTCACGCTGAAAGATTCAAAAGTCAAAAGGCACATAATTAGTATGCATTCAATTATTCTAAAATTATTCGACGAAAACATGTAAAATCAAGTTTTCGTTAGCCTTTCTTTTTTAGCAATATTTTCACGTTGGTAATATATTCATTATGAAATCTAATCCTAAATGAGATTTGTTGATTCAACTTTTGCAGAAGTGAAACTAGAATATTAATTTTGTAAATAAGTATATAAAAGTAAAAGAGGATGTAAAACAATGAGTTCGTCATTTTAAGAATGAGGAAATTATTATTTTATTGATATCGATAAGTGGAATGCTGAGGCAAGAGACTCCATAAATTCAGAGGATTGGGTTGGAAAATGCATTGTCAATGGTAGGTAGCTGGAGGACGACAAGGAAGAATATGAAGGATCCTCGAGTTCAGTCATGATATGTAAAATCATATATGCTTCTCATAAAACCAATACCCATATTCTATGGAAGCTACATTTTTTTTTTTACTTTCACATACTTCTCAAGATCTTAGATCTCAAGTATATTCATAATGATGCAGCATATATTTCGAGTAACAAAATTCTGTCAGTATTAATCCATTAAATTAGTGTAATTTTTATACATATCTCAGGTTAGCTACTGTACCACCCGTGTGTCACACGATCGTACACAGTAACGCCATTTTTCTTTTTTTGTATATATTTTCCTTTGTATCTATGCTCTCCCCTCGCACTGACAGCAACTAGCATCAACCTTTGTGCCTATTTCTCATTGTTAACTTTTAACAGAACCAGTTGCCAGTTGGACAAGAAATAGCATGATGTATTTTGTGACATTCTTGTTGGGACCTAGTGTGTATATATACTATATGTGTCTATAATACAGTACTCAGTTGACTCACAACCCCCTCTTGGCACGTTACATTGGTGACACTGGAGTGCGACTCACTCCTCCCCCTCTCCACCGTTACTATGGAGGACTCCACGGAAGTTGGCCACTCCCCATTGAAACTTCATCTTTTGCCAAAGGAGAGGTATTTTCTTGGTTACAGCGCGCAGAACTCCAGTTCCGCATCTAGGGCATGGCTCGCTCAACCTACAAAGAAGATTATGTACTTGCGGCGATACCCAAGGACACTTTCCCAGAAAACTCCGACTGGCTTTGCGAACAAGGAGACACCCCAATAGCGTATGATACACTCAAAACAAACCTTCTGCAGCAGTACTTGCCGTCGCCAGCCACCCGTATAACAAAGCTTTTTTAGCTCTCTCAACAACCATTGGGTGACCAAAGGGCTTCGCTCGCCCTTTGGGAAATGACAAGTATCGCTTGCCTACTACCTGCCGCAGACGGCTCTCCTCGCGAGGTAAACCTAATTAGGGCCCTTTGGGTACGCAGTTTACCCAGACCTGTACGCGCTGCCTTATCCGATGTCGATAGTTTACCCATAAAGGACTTGATGACCAAAGCCGACGCCCATATGGACAGCCACTTCACGACCTTCAAGACCTCTAGCAACGCCTCCACTCCTGACGAAGAAGAAACCTATTCACCATCAACCGAAGCTGCCATCACCCACCACTCACTCGCACCTTAACCAATGACTTCTACAGCCTCTTACTGCTGCCGATTGGCAGCATTTTTGCTATTACCAATCCAGATTCGGGGCTATTGCGAAAAAATTTGCCAAGGATTGTCAGTGCCCAAAAAATGTGTAAGTAGGCCATCGCTTGTGGCGGTGGCCTCCCATGATTCTAATCTTTTCTCTTTACATGATGAAGGAATGGGTGTGCGATTTTTGGTAGACACGGATGCTTTTCGTTGTCTCTTGCCAAACTTCAGGACACGAAGTAGTCTGTCTAAGTCTGCCGACGTCCGCATAGTAGCTGCCAACGGATCTGCGATACCCACCTACGGTTACCATAACCCTACATTATCGTTTGGAAAAGGCAAATTTAATTGGAAGTTTCTTTTTGCTGACGTCACTATAGTCTTTGAGTGATTTTGCCTTTAGATCTACATGAGAGCATTCAGGTCCCAGCGGGCAGAATTGAAGGATGTGATCCATGGTCTTGGCGATTTACCACAGGGACAATCAGTATTGGTGTCATATCCCCTCTTCTGATGTCTATCTCCTATTTTTCCTACCTTGGATCTTGCTCTATATTAGGTAATCTACCCAAATACATTAAAGAACGCTCTGCAAGGTAAGTGATCGTTTGAGTCTGGTTGTGCTTCATTTTCAGAATTACAATCACTCTCCTTTGACCTCATCAATCTGCAGGCAGCATAATTTATATGTTCAGAACCCTGCATATTCCACAAGCATGTTTCTCTTTACTCTTGCTGCTTACCACTTGTCCTCCCATACACCTCAATTGCCACTGGTACCACAAATTCTTCCACAACATTCAAATCTTCTCGGGCAGTTCTGACTTTCCATTTACATAGCTTTCTTTTTTGGCTCTTTCAACCTTCCTTCTTCACTGTATCGTTCTCTCCTTCAGTTTTCAAGTTTTGATATTCTTATTTCTGGAAAGGGATTTTATTTTTCCTATTGCTTTAAACTCCAAATCTGCAACTACCACTTTATGTTGGTATACAATATATTTATTTCGAATTTTCTTGCAATCCATATAGATTTTCTCGTATTTTTCCATAGCCAACACATTGTCAAATTGTCTCATTTTATCCAATTTTATGAGGTACCAGATGACTTCCCTTTTTTTCTCAAATTGTTTATTTATGACTACCAGATTTACAGCTTTGGTAATTCCAAGAATTGATTACTTATATGGTTCATTATTCCTATTCATTTTCCCCATATATTACTCCAAAGTTATCAGACCTCTCTCATACATTGGCATTCATATCTCTAGATAACGCTAGCAGTTCACTTCTTGGAACTCTTCTATATATTATTCTACTTTCCATCAGCACTCTTTCTTCTCCTCTTTACTTGGTTTCCAACCTGTCCGTAATTATTTGTTGGCACCTCTTAAAATGAAATGTCACATCATGAATTTAGAATAGTTAGCAGACCGATATTGCTTTCGTGCATTGATTCATAGATATCATACTTTGTATGCTTTATACATAAAACTTTACAATTTTTCATTAACATCCCCCTTCCTTAGAAAAAGAGACAAAGACAAAACTGTAAGCAAACAGCTAGCATATCAAAGTACATGCAACATCATTAGTATGAGTACATGCAATAAAAGATTAGGCATGACAAAACACAAATGCGATTAGAAATCAAAGTGGGATCTTCTCAAAAATGTAAATAAAACACATCATTCAAATTTTGAGATAACCTTATTGACACAGTTTAAAACAATAGCAACTTAAAGTTTTGGTATCTGGAGTTTTAATTGTTTTACTAGAATTCGTTTTTATATTGTGTAAGTCGATGTTATTACTCATTGGCAAGTGAAGAGTTCAACATGGTTATTGAATATTTCTATTGTTTTTGTTATTAGCTTTAGCATCAATATCAATTGAGCAAAATTCACAGAACTAAAACAAGGAATTTCTGGAAACAGCCTATCTCTGGATTTTATTTTTGTTATCTAGTCTATGTTCCTCCATAAATAGTGCATACTACATAACTAAGACCATTATTTTTATTTATTTTTTTTAATTTAATGGCCTTTTCCACTTTTCTGTTTTATTGCTATTGTGCTGAGCTCCAACAGTGTGTCCAAAACATAAGGGTTTCAACTCTTTTTCTGTTTAAGTAACGTTCAGCAACAGCAAATTTTTTTTTTCCATCAGCTTTCTCTCTTCCTTTTCAGTTAAACAATTAGTTGACATGAAGCGATTATTAACTGTAGTTAACAATGTTTTATGCATGTCTACCCATTAATCAGTGTACAGGGCTAGTTTCTATTACTTCATAAATAGTATTTCTCAGGTTCATAAGTCTTAAGTACGGAGCTCCTTTGTCTTTCTTAATTTGATATATATTCTGTTTTTTTGGAGGTAACAGGAATGTACACCTATTCTTAATCTTGAGCACTAAAAATATTTTATAACTATTTTATATAAGAAGGGGTTTTACCTTAGTGTGTGTGTGCGTATAATTTCTTAAAAGTACATCCATAATTTATAAGGGCCATCTAGGAATCATCACATAAATGTTTCATAAGTGAATTACAGGCATAATTTTATATCGGCTAGTCTCTAATTACAGTACATTAACGAAAAATGTTGTAGTGAATGTGAATAATTGAGAAAGAGAAATTATCATGTCCGTATTCATATAGATGTTTATTTCTTATTGCTTATGTTCTTTCGATAACATTCGAGAGGGGAACTCTAATCAATAATTCACCGTAAATATAACCCTCGCAAATATATCTGTAACTAAAAATGTTGATGACTAATCTTCGAAAATGAAATTCTTTCTCAAAATTCATAACTTGGATATTTCTTTATGAAGTCAAAGCGCTGTCTAAATATTTTACTACTTTTAAAAATTAATCAAGCTTGGAAACATTGCAATCATTGGTATTACGGAGGAACAACTGGTGCCACCTAACTACTAAAATATATCATCATTGCCTGTTAGCCTCAATAATAATGGTTAACGGAAATTCCAAAAAGGGGTATCAATTTGATCCTTCTGACCCTCTGAAAGCAGCAGTTACTCCAACATGAAAAAAAAAAAGATATATTACACTAGACCACAATTAAAAAAATTCTATTCATAACGGTATTGTTTTTTATGATTTAAAAAAACAGAACACGATCGATAAAAAGTTTCGAGACGAGAGAAAGCAACATATTTACGTAAATAACATATTAGCCATCTCAAGTAAAGTAAGATTCATATTACCAAATCATGACATCAACAAGAAAAGCATCAATCATTATTAATAACAGAAAGCATCATAAACTGAAACTTCAAATCTATAACGTACTACTTTTCTCTTTTGTTCATGACAACCCAAACATCATGATTAGTAGTTAGGACACTTTCTTACAAAATATTGAAAATCGACCACGGTGTGATTCATTTATTCTGCAAACCTATCTGTATAAAAGAAAACGGTAATCAATATTTTTTTTAAAATTTCAATGATGTAAATATATTTGTGAATACGGTAAGAGCGAATACATAACAATGTTCATATATTTGTAGGATGTAAAGGGTTCAAAGACATTATTACATTATATAGAAAAAGATGCAACACATATTTACTAGAAAATGCAATGGAATGTTGCCTGTGAAATTAATTTTTCTTCCATTTGTATCAGATCATTCCAAAGATATAGCAATACATAAAAGTTACCTTTTATGCATTTCAGGCAAAAGATAGTGTGTTTTTCGTAAATATCTCCCATACTAATTACTTGGTCAGCATGGTACTTTGACACAGCACTCTATAGACCTCCCCCT
>NC_090745.1:54344253-54351753 GCF_036898095.1 Palaemon carinicauda | reverse complement strand
ATTAATTTATGTTTACTTTTAAGGCTGTTGTTACATTTGCCAAAATCGAAAAATTGGAGAAAGGTATACTATGTATCCACCCCTTTACACAAAAGCTACTCTAAAGAATTTGGCAAAACTTGGTAAACCCGTTGGGTAGACTACAACCCAAAAATGAATCTGTAACATTTTTGATAAAGTACATCAAAGTAAACGTACGCAGCATTTTGTTTTTTTTTAATATCACGTAAAAACCACAGAACCAATTTTCCACCACATGATGAACATGTGGTGTATGGCCCAAGGACAAATCCATTATATTTTGAATAAAATACATCGAATTGCAAGTATGCAGTGGAGTTAAAAACAAAATAAGACTGTTTGTTAGGTTCGTTTACAATATTAAAGGCATTTAAAGGTTGCTCCTGGATGATAGAGGTAAAGGACAGTGACAGTGCCCTAGCTAACAGGACTCTTAAGAATGAAGCCCAGTTTGCAGTTACTCTGCAACGTATGCCAATATTTTGCTCTCTTCGTGTTTCATTCTTGAGTCTTTTTTTTTGCCGATATCCCTAACCACATCAACTCTTTAATGATTTTACAACCATGAAAGTATCCATCCATCCATATACCAAAGGCACTTCCCCCAATTTTGGGGGGTAGCCGACAACAACAAGAAACAAAACAAAAAGGGGACCTCTACTCTCTACGTTCCTCCAGCCTAACCAGGGACTCAGCCAGGTTCAGCTGGTACTGCTAGGGTGCCACAGCCCAACCTCCCACATTTCCACCACAGATGAAGCTTCATACTGCTGAGTCCCCTACTACTGCTACCTCCGCGGTCATCTAAGGCACCGGAGGAAGCAGCAGGGCCTACCGGAACTGCGTCACAATCGCTCGCCATTCATTCCTATTTCTAGCACGCTCTCTTGCCTCTCTCACATCTATCCTCCTATCACCCAGAGCTTTCTTCACACCATCCATCCACCCAAACCTTGGCCTTCCTCTTGTACTTCTCCCATCAACTCTTGCATTCATCACCTTCTTTAGCAGACAGCCATTTTCCATTCTCTCAACATGGCCAAACCACCTCAACACATTCATATCCACTCTAGCCGCTAACTCATTTCTTACACCCGTTCTCACCCTCACCACTTCGTTCCTAACCCTATCTACTCGAGATACACCAGCCATACTCCTCAGACACTTCATCTCAAACACATTCAATTTCTGTCTCTCCATCACTTTCATTCCCCACAACTCCGATCCATACATCACAGTTGGTACAATCACTTTCTCATATAGAACTCTCTTTACATTCATGCCCAATCCTCTATTTTTTACTACTCCCTTAACTGCCCCCAACACTTTGCAACCTTCATTCACTCTTTGACGTACATCTGCTTCCACTCCACCATTTGCTGCAATAACAGACCCCAAGTACTTAAACTGATCCACCTCCTCAAGTAACTCTCCATTCAACATGACATTCAACCTTGCACCACCTTCCCTTCTCGTACATCTCATAACCTTACTCTTACCCACATTAACTCTCAACTTCCTTCTCTCACACACCCTTCCAAATTCTGTCACTAGTCGGTCAAGCTTCTCTTCTGTGTCTGCTACCAGTACAGTATCATCCGCAAACAACAACTGATTTACCTCCCATTCATGGCATAAATAAATTTGAAAATTATTCCTTAAATGTGGCTGAAATGACAGGTCTTTCCATGTTAGTAACTTCTGCTCCATCTAAGATTAATGAATTGATTTAATTTGATTTGAATCACGTGGTCGTGTAAGGCATTCTAGAATCTATAATTTTGTCTCATTATACTGTACATTCCTCCACTCTTTGTCAGAAATGGTGGATATTCATTATTTTCAAAACTCAACAGCTCACTAACATCTTGCCCAGGTTAGATTGCCCTATTTATCCTACTGCTCACCTTGTTTTCAGTTTTTAGCTTCCTTATATCTGGAGGTTTTCTGGCGGTATGAGATTTAGTTTGAAACAGCTTTAGTTTGGATACATTCAGCAAATGCTTTTTCTTGATTGTTAAGTGTTTTCTTTGAAAATGTATTTATATTACTTAACCATACTTGATAATATTTTTAGTATTGTCAACCACTACTTCCTATAAGATAGTTCAACTTTCTAGGTCGAGTAAATGACCACTGTCTTCCAAAAATTGATAGCTGACTTGCTCACATCCATCTTCCGGTAAATGCACATTACTCCGAGAAGAGAATATACAATTAGAAAAACTAAATTATATTAAAATAGTGAATTTACATGAAAATTTCAAATTCAAATGCAAAGAATGTGTCTACTCTCACCTTAAAATACTTTTGACACTGTTTATACTGTTCATGATAATGATCTGATATTTTTTTTCCTTTGATGCCTCAAACTCTTGAATAATTCCTGATAATTCTGGCCCTTCAATCTGCTTCAGGCATATTGTACCTGAAGTTTGAGTATATCTGATGACTCCACCATATCCCTTTAAAGTTTCGTTAAGCTGTTCATGATTTTGGTCCAAGACTATTTTATAGAGGAGTTGATTAGGGTTTTCTGCACAACAAAGTGGCCTGCACAGAACTCAGCATATACTGCGGGTTGAAGCTCTTTCAATAACCAATTATCTTTCAAGTGATTTGGTACATTTCGGGCATAATGGGTATGGTTGGTTGCAAAAATTCATTGCATGAGAAGATACAGGACTTCAAGATACAGTTTGAAGTCACTAGTTCTACAGGCCTTAACAAATTATAGTACAAAAAGCTCCAAATCTAGGCATGTAAATATTAATCAATTGTTATTTGAAATCTCATTTTCATTAGTAGCCTATATCTGGCTTGCGACAAAAGCTTTTTTGGTAACAACTTCTTAAGAGGTCAGGCATTAACTTGGAAAAAATACCGTGTGCTAGTGATATGGGGTGCTGATATAGAGGACTGAGCTGTTCCACTTCCAGCAATACTGGCTGTAACAAGAATGGATGTGCACCCAGTACCATCTAGCCAGTCATCTATCACCTGGTATAACAATTTTACGATATGTAGACCATCTAGCATCAAAACAAATGCAGCTTCTCCGGAAGTGTCAGGATACATCCATTGTATTTTCTTTGCCAGTGTGTACAGGGTTTGGTCAACAACTATTACAGGCACCTGGATAGGATTAAGGTACTCAGTAGCTGCTCATATGAAATCCATACCATGATAGACCATAGCTGCTGCATTTGGAAGCTCTGTAAACAACAGAAACTTCTGGGAGAATGCTTTAGCAGATGTTAAGGATTGGGCTTTACTAGCATGGTATGCCCTCCATGAAATCAATTCACTAAGATTTGAGGCCAGTTGTACTCACTAAGTAAAATCTCCCTAAAAGGTGCTGAACTTGGAACAAGAGTACTTTTGCAGAAGGTGGTACATATAATTATTTTCTTTTATTTTAATGATATTTCAGGCAAGTATGTAAAAAGTACTGGTTGAGGTGATACTTAATTTCTTCCAACTTCTGATTGGGTGAGAATATCTGTACAAATTAGGGGCATCAAGTCACTGATATTGTGTTGTGTGATGGAGAATAGCGTACCATGTAATGTTGACCTCGCTGTCAAAGATGTTAAGTTGTGGTCAAAGTTGTCGAGAGCTCCTGAACTGAATGCTCCATTTCTCATGGTGTGTTTAACAACCACACCATTTTTCTCACAGAATTCCATTACAGAATTAGATAGGTCAATGGATATTGATCTCAAATGATCAATGGTGATGGACAGTCCTTTCTATGAAAAGTGTCTACAAGTTCTTCTTGTACTGTCCTGAAGCACACATTTTCAGTATTGTAGATGGCAATAGATGTTTCCCTTTCTTTTGGATGGCAAGAATTAAATTATGATTTTGATGATCCTTAGCTGACTAGATTGAAAGAGAGTAACTGTGGTAATGTAAGTTGCACTTTACATTATTGGGATTTGGCATTCACTTCCTTTGTCACACCTTTATATATTCCTGGGCCATCGAGAAAAATCTGCCTGAAAGCCAAACTTATTGGATCAATAGACTAAACCTAACATAAGGGAGGTAATTTATCTGTGAAGGTTTGCTTTTTTTTCACTTGCCTGTCTTAGAATTTTTTTATGCTTTTGATGATATTAGCTTATCTTAATCTGTGCTGGTTTTGTACACCAATTTGGCTGCTGACCGGTCTTCATCATACCCAAGATCATATTGACCTAAGTGATTTTCCACCTGTCTAATCTGGTATAGTTGCAAGTACTTGTTGGTGTAGGCGAGTATGATGAATGTGTACCTTAGTTAAACCAAGAGATGTCAACCTTGAAAGGTATAGATGATAGATTTTACCCATGAATATTACATTCTTATACCTTCTAGGATTTTTAAGGCATTCAATAAATTCAGAGAAGGCCTCTGCTTTTGCAACATTTGCCATGTAATCTGCATCAGTTTTTTTTTTTTTTTTTTTTTTAACATAACTCTTGCCTCTCTGTACAGCTTTCAAGGATGTTTAAGAGGATACTCTGTGTCATGTGCTACCATATCTCCAGTTGATAGCTTTCCAATGAGGTTTTCATTACCAATGTTGAATGCAGAGTTTCTAACCGTATAACCAATGCCAAATGTTGATGCACGGTACATTTTTTTCCTTCAACGTCACATACAAAACGCACATATTCATTTCTAATAATACTAAGGAAATCAGATAATCACGATCTTTTCGTTGAATGTTCCTCTCCATTATTATTACACTTTAAATTCTGGAATCTTTCAACCTTTTCATTGTTAAGACTGCTTTTACAATTTTCATGCCAATACACCGGGCTTTGAAGCATAAAAAACTACATTATTTGGGTTTGATCCAAATTGTGTTACAACTATGTTAATAGACAATATATTAATATCAAGTAATTCAAATGCATTTTTATTCATAGATGTATAAGCTTCTTTTAAAATTGCCTTTATTTCTATCTCTCTTAGAGAGGCTTTAAATTTACTAACATTTGCTGGACATCTTAATGTTTCAATATCACTGTCAAATTGAGAAAGGATACATTTTTTCCCATATTGTAGTCTATATATAGCCCACCATATATTTTGAAGATGAACTGTTTAATCTGCAATACAAAGCATCATATTGTAAAGAAAATATAGCATAGGTCCACGATAATGGCTTCAAATGATTGATTGATTGGCAAGTATAGATTCTTTAAGCGAAGGGAAAGGGTAATTTCATACTTTAAGTTGATGCCATAGAATGAGGTTATAGCACTTGGAATTAGGATAAAAGGTAAGATTTTTAAATAATATATATTTTACATGTCTTCAAATTCTCTAATTTGACCTAATTAAGATATTATAAAAAGACCATAAATAGCTTACAAATATAAATTAGATTTTTTTTTTAGTGCTAGGGTGTCAGAAATTACAAAGGCATTATAAATTATGATTAAATTTCGCAATCATATCTATTTAACTGAAAATTTACCTTGACCTTGTTATTTGAGTGTTACCTTGACCTTGAAAAAAGTAAATGACATTCAATTCTAAGAAAACAGTATTACACTATTTTCTTTATTTTTCTATCTTTATTAGTTCAAAATTTATGCCATTTTGTCCCTGTAGGTTGGGTTTGATGTCGGCCATCTTGAATTCCGCCACCCACCCACAATGGTGGGTGGGATGTATCTCCCACCCTTAAATAGCTTCTATAGGTTAAAGGAACAGTTGTGCAATGTGGGACCCTCCTATTCTCATTTGCCGCTTATGTTGAGTTAACAGGTTCACTATCTGGCAGATTCCTCCTTATCCTATATCCTGGAGTTACTGCTTTATGAAGGTTAATTTCTTTGGAGCCAGATATCTGAAACATGTGTGGACTGGAGGCCCCACTGTTACTATATGATATTTGAAGTGATGCTTTATAAGCAGCAAGAGGTCTTGTTGGATGCCATCCTTGTATATATTGTGATATTCCGGAAAGAGGCAATAGATACCTGGTCAAAGTGTAGAGATTGCCGATGCTCTTGGAGTGATTGGGACTATAGGTGTAACTTTCCGAATAACTTGGTGTAAGGATAAATTCAACAGCATACTTCATGCCACCAGGAAATCTGCTACAAGTAGTACGAAAGGGAAGTCAGCAGTGCTGAATGTCTAAATATATAATTTACTGTGAAAGGCTACTTTCTTATATCTAGTTCCATAAATCTTTAGTGGGGAAGCCTTTGTGATAGACACTTACAGGAGTTTGGATGTTCATTCTAATTGTTTGTTTCAGTTTGACGAGACAAATTACTTGCATGACAACATAACGACAAGGAATTGCGTGTCGGGCATCTCATCAGTGATGTAGAAACATGTAAAGTTCTTTTTCAGTTTCCTGAAAGAAACACACCGTAGCTACATTCATTCACCTGTAGGAGGCAACCAGTCTCTCTGTTGCTGGTAATTAGTTAGTTAGGCTGCTCCTTTTGCCCTACCTTAATAGCATTTTGTTTTCATCGCCCCTAACTCTCCAATGGAAAATAAACATGTCCCTTTGATCTGTTTTGCTATATTTCCTTGTGTGGCAGACGTTTGATAAAATCTTTCTAGTTCCTAGAACAGTGTATGGAAATAGTGGGGAAATCTGGCTCGCTAGCTGTTTCTTGGAGTTGGGATAATGTGGCAGCCTTTACTATTAGTTAAGTGGGTCCTGCAAATATCTGAGCCAAGTCAACCTCATCTACCATTTAAAGGAAAACTTTGAAGGGCGTGGAGGATATATTGTGAACGGTTGCAATTTAATTAAGAGGATATCATGCGCTAAGTCGAGTGAGGTTTCTTGATGGCCATCAGAGGCAGGAATTGTTATTAGTAGTAAAAGTTGCTTGTAGATGTCTGAGGGTCCTAGCTCTTCTATTAACATTCCTACCCTGTCTTAAAATTTTCTGGCTTCGAGGGCTTGAGTCATGCTGAAGGATGGCATTTGTTCTGCCTTAAGAATTTCACGTGATTTTGGTGTCTGCCATGACTAACCACTCAGATAGTTTTTAAAAAAATGTTTTCGGCTAAGACCTTTAGTACAGCGTCACTTCTTTGTAAAGACGACTCGATCTTCATTTACCTAAATATTTTTTCTGCTCTAAAGAACCAATTATTAGGGTTGAGTGTTGCGCACAGAGGTAGGAGGTCGAAGGCAGCAGGTTTGCGCCAAGGCCGTCTCAATGCTCTCTAGACGGCCTTGGTTGAGCTCGTCGGTAGAGACAGTTATCGTTGGTTAGTCCTGTGTCACAAATTTGCTTCTCAAATTTTGAACCGAGGCTGGCTGGGATGGACGAGTTCATTTACACAGTAATATGACATCAAACTACTTCCGGTTGGCCAAATAATAAAATAAAGTGTAATACAAGTGGGTTTCTTCCTACCAGGTAAATCTTTTTAATATCTTTGTCTTAAATAAACAAGACTATTTGATTCATATGAATTATAAGCATACATATATCTTATTAT
>NC_090745.1:54336753-54341753 GCF_036898095.1 Palaemon carinicauda | reverse complement strand
TGCAAAATATCTCTTCAACAAAAGCTCCATTCCAACAAAAACCCACATATCAGGAATTTCTCTAGTACGACCATATTTAGACGACAATCTTTGATTCATCTATTTCAAGATAAATGTCTGGCTGTCTGATTGGTGGCTACCTATCCACAAAATCTGCAGTTACCATGAAACAAAAAATCCTAAAATAAAAAGTTGCTCCGTGACCCATATTTAGGTTCCTGGTAACATCTAAGAGAGTAAAACTTTTCTTTAACCACAAGTCCAATAATTTCCAAGGTTTAAAAAGGCATTTATCCAAAGAACTATTTTGATAATCTTAATGCACAAGGCTTAAAACACTTTGTACAAGTTATATGGGAGGGGAGCATGCCATGATTATGTAAGAATGTGAAGGTTCTTAATTTTTTGTTAAATATATTCTAATAGCATAGTGTGGGGGTGAACTCGCACCTGATAGAAAGGGGAGTCATGACTAATCTGAGCAGCGAAGTCCAGCCATGCGTTGTTAACGATTTAAAAATGCATGCGTGAACAAAAAACTGCATTAACTAACAATTTTCACAGATAATCAATCAAATGGTGTGAATATAGTGTATCTAGATTCTCATTGGTCAATTTTTAGAAAGATCTGGCGAAACGGGAGAAAAAGAAATTCGTGCAGGTGCAGAGAAGGTAAAAAATAAAACCCATTGCCAGATGAAAAGATCTCTAAAATATAAGAGCTAATAGAAATGCATTAAGAGAAGGAACGGCTTTTCCACGACCACACCGATATCATTGGGAGGAGCTACTGCGCGTTCGGTAGAAGATGATCACAGCGCGTAACGTGGTGGAGTTGAAAAGAATAGGAGCAAACATAAGAAGTAATAGGAACTATGATATGTGACAGTAATAAGAAAAACCCATAACAGAAACTTGCTGCATATAAGTTAGTTTTTTTTTTTTCTTTTTTTTTTCCTTCTCTTATAATGTATTTTCCATAATCATGTATTGAAAAGAATTGTTCTGTTTTCACGTATCCTGTTTTACCCGAAAAAAATGTAAATTAAAACAAAAGCAACTGGCAGGATTCAAACAGAGTTTAACTTTTATATCATCATCACCATCACCTCCTCCTACAACAATTGAAGCAAAGGGCCTCTGTTAGATTTCGCCACTCGTCTCTATCTTGAAATTTTGAATCGATACTTCTCCATTCATCATCTCCCTCTTTACGCTTCATAGTCCTCAGTCAAGTAGGTCTGGGTCGTTCAACTCTTCTAGTGCGTTGTGGAGCCCAGTTGAAAGTTTTATGACCTCATCTCTCTTAGGGAGACCGAAGAGCATGCCCAAGCAATCTCCATCTACTCATTTCCATGATCTCAGCAACAAATGGTACTCGAGTGATCTCTCTTATAGTTAATTTCTAATCGTGTCCTGCCATTTAATGAGGGCTTTGTTTTCAAATCTGCCAAATATGTTGGAGATTGTTTCTTTGTCATACCACGACTAATGTCCATAAAGTAAAATAGATCTTACTGAACTGATATGTAGTCTGATTTTTATATGTAATTTTATGCGATTTCATTTTCAAATTTACTCCACCTAGCTATTGTCTAATTTGCTGTTTTCAATCTTTTACTAATTGGAGGCCATAGTTTATAAATACTCAAAGGATTCTACATCATAATCCTTTTTCCTTCCAATGGCATTTCATCTTCCATTGCATATTCTGTTCTCATCATATCGGTCTTTCTTCTATTTATCTTAATCCCAGCCTCGTGTGATATTTCATGCATTCTGATAAGCAAGGATTGCAAATCCTGTGATTTTCTGCTAATAAGGACAGCCTCATCAGCATATTCTAGGTCAGCTAATTTCCTATTAGCAATGCAGTCCAATCCTTCTCCACCATCTCCAACTGTTCTACACATCATTAAATCTATGAGGAGGATGGGAAAAATGGGCGACAACACACTCCAATGTAGTATGCCACTGTTCTCTGGAAATTTATTTGATAGGACTCCACTAACATCAGCTTTGTGCTTGCTATTATTATAAACAGATTTAATCAAATTTGCATATTTTAGAGGATTTCCACAATAAAAGAGAAGTTTTCAAATAATCGACCCATGGACACCATCAAAGGCTTTTTCATAGTCAACAAATGCCATGAAAAGTGGATTTTTATATTATGTGCATTGCTGTACATGTCATAAAATTAAAATTTGGTCACTACAACTTATAACCTCAAAATTCTGCTTGTTCAACTTTCTCACTGTTCTCTATAAACTAATGACAACTGACGTAAAAGTGATGCCTTTACAAGTACCGCAATCAGTCGGGTCTCCTCTTTTTATTTTTATTTTTATTTATTTATTTTTTTTCCCTTTTCACCAGCAATCCTAACTGCAATTCATCAGGTTTTACCTCTTCGTACCACATTCTATAAAATAATCTTGTAATTATTCAGGAAGTCACTTCATTTTCTGCCAGTATCATCTCAGCAGTTATTCCATCATATCGAGGCCTCTCCATATATTGAGTTTTTTAATGATAGCTTCAAATTCAAAACCACTGAATTCATTCAAGGGCACATGTAGGTTTTCATCATCTTCTGGTATATCGATTAATTAAATGTATTTCCCTCGTATCTCCTATTAATGACCTCACTACAGTGTTCCATCTAACGTTGTATTTCTTCATCTTTTCTTGTTATAACAGATCCATCATTTTTTTTTCTTTGGGGGGGGGGGGGGGGGGGGGGGGGGTTTGCACGCTTCTTCTTCTCTACCCCATACATATTTTATTAATAAATCTATGAGCCATCCTAACATCATAGCCACTCCCTTAAATTCATAGCTTTGCAAACCTCATCTTTTCTGTCTGAAGATTCTCTCCAGTCATTCCTGTCTTTTCTTTTGACCTCCCTATCGATACTGGAATACTTAGCATGCTCTACCTTGTAAGTTCCCTTACTTTCTCTAAAACTCTCAAAAAATTAATTTCTCTCTTTGTGTAATTTTTATGGTATCCCAAGTATCATTTGCTATCCCTTGTTTTCCTCTTGTAATTACATGTCCCAAAACTTTCCTAGCAACTGACTGATATGTGTTCTTAATATCAAACTATTCTTCATTAACTGCCTGCTCTTCATCTCCCAAAGTCTCTAAGACTGTTACATTCAATTACAAATGTTTCTCTGCGCTCATCTTCCCGAAGCTTTCTTGTATCAAACCTAGTTATTCAATCTACATTTCTGTTAGGTGCTTTCAGTTTTAATTTTAGTCTTTTAATGAGTTCGCGATCACTACCAGTATGTGAACCTTGCATTTCTCAGAGTCCTCTTTCTCTTTTTAATAGTGGCTATGTGATATACTTGATGTTTGTAAATGTCATATATTAAAATCCATGTACATTGTGGATGTAATTGTGCTGTAAAACAAGATTGTTTGCTGAACAGAAACTGTGCTTCCTTCGCATTTGCAAACTTCACCAAGACCACCAGCACCCATCACATTCTCTACACCTTGATTATTCCTTCCAGCTTTAGTATTGAAGTCATCAATATTTATGTATATATATACCTATATATATATATATATATATATATATATATATATATATATATATATATAAATATATATATATATATATATATATATATATATATATACATATATATATGTATATATATATATATATATATATATATATATATATATATATATATATATATATATATATATATATACACTGTATATATATATATATATATATATATATATATATATATATATATATATATGAATATATATATATATATATATATATATATATATATATTTATATGTATTTATATATGTATATATATATATATATATATATATACATATATATATATATATATATATATATATATATATATATATATATATATATATATATATATATATACATCTTTATATGAAATGTTTCAAAAATAACTTAGGAAACTTGCATTGTCATTTCATTAGTTTGAATAACATTGATTATGAGTACCTTAACTTTTCGGGAAAATGGGACCCTTCACAAAACTATTTCCAAACAAAATAGTGAAATGAAGATTTAATGTTATGGAATTTAATATTAAGTATTTTTTATTTCTCTCAATTTACTGTATAACAGTTTAGGGAAATATTTTCATCCTTACAGATTCATTAGACTATAATTACCTTTCTGTTTTCCATTCGAAAGCCTAGCTTACTTTCCTTTTTTTTAATATTCTATATCTGTTCACGTTTAAAATAAAATGCAACTTTTCCTTCAATAGCATGTGCTACCAACCGCCCCTACAACAAGGCTCTCTCTCTCTCTCTCTCTCTCTCTCTCTCTCTCTCTCTCTCTCTCTCTCTCTCTCTCTCTCTCTCTCTCTCTGGAAAATGATGGAAATAAAATGTAAGATAGAAAATGCAGAACAAAAGATTATACAGTCAAAAAAAAAATTAAAAAAAGGGACTTAGAAGAAAGGACACTTCAAAATATAAAAAAAAAAACCAAAGTACTTTACTCCTATGCAAAAAAGATGAATAAAGGGAGATTAAAAATAAGCCCTCTAAGAATTGAAGGACGGCGAACGAATGAAAAAAAGGAAATATGCAACATATTAGCAGAAAAATATAAGAGTGAGTTCACGCCAAGAATTGCAAATGAGAATAATGAAACAGAAATGAGAGAAGAAAATGTTGAATAGCTAACGGATATAGATATTAATGAAGCAGATACTGTCAAGGCTATAAACGAAATTAGAAATGGATCATCAGCCGGACCAGATGGAGTTCCAGGGATTTTGTTAAAAAAAAAACTGCAAACACTATCGCGAAGCCGCTTGCAATACTGCTAAGACAAAGTGTAGATATGAGCGAGATATATGTTAAACATAAATTAGCTTATATAACCCCCATCTTCAAAAGTGGATCAATATTAGAGGCAAGCAATTATAGACCTGTTAGTATAACATCACATATTATGAAAGTGTATGA
>NC_090745.1:54299253-54324253 GCF_036898095.1 Palaemon carinicauda | reverse complement strand
TTTTAAGGGATTGTTATCCCTGTCTACTTCACTTTTGTGTTAAAAGTTGATACCTTATGGGACATTCAAATTTGTGCCAGAACAGTGGTATCAACTATTTTGCATTCGTGTACAAGTTAATGGTAGCAGTTTCCCAAGGATTTTTGCATTATTGTCGAATAAAACCAAGCATACATGTGAATCAGCTTTCGAGCAATTGAAAATTATGCAACCTATTGTAGATGCAATTGAGCTAATGGCAGATTTCGAAGTTACGATTCATAAGTTATATAATTCATCATTCCCTAATTCATCTATCGTTGCATGTTTGTTTCATTTGGGGCAGTCCATATTTAGAAAAATTGTTGATCTATTGTAGGTCTCAAAGGAAAATATAACAAACACTCTGAATTCCGTCTTTAAGTAATATGTTTTTCAGCATTAGCTTTTCTCTGTAATGAAGATGTTGAAGAGGCTTATGAGGGATTGATAGACGATGACGAAATACCTTCCGAAGTAATTGCTTACTTTGATGTAACTTACATGAGAGTCGTAAGTGGGCGTGGTGCGAGACGAAGGAGAGATCCACCTATTTTCCCATTAGATGTATGGAATGTTAATGAGGGTATTCTTCAAGATTTACCCAAAACAAACAATGCTGAAGAGGGGTGTCATTCTACTATAAAAGGTTCAGCGGGTGGAGCACATTTGAACATATGGAAATTCATCAAAACCTTCAAGGAAAAAGAAGGATTTTTTCAAGGTCAAATGACTCAAATACTTCAAGGAGATCCGTCAAATTCTTGTTCACGATATCAAAAAAATCACCGAATGTCTCAAAAGATTGGTAACTAGATATGAGTCAACGAGGAAAACAGAGTTTTTGAAGAGTGTGGCATTTAATTATCACCAATTTAAAATAATCATTCTAATTCGGTTTTTTTAATCATTCATTATTTTACACATGTGGTACCATTAAAATTATCAACTTTTATCTTTTTTTATTTTTTTTTATTTTTTTTTACTTCAGATGTTATTTCTTACATTTCTTACCTTTAATACTCGAATCAGCTACGCTAAAAAGTTATTATTCCGCAAAGAGTAGTTATGTTAGGTTAAGCAGCTTTTCTTCAGTTCTATATCGTTAGACACTTTCATTTAATTTTAATTTCTTAACTAACTATTTCCACGCCTATACTTTGGAGTTTTACAATTAATTAGTATAAACAAGGGAGAAATAGGTCCTTACAAAGTTTCATTTTCTTTTGGGGAAGTTATGGATTGGCTAGTTTTTTTTTTTTTCTTTTTTCTTTTATGGTTTGAAACAATATAAAATTGGACCAAATGTCGTTCGACCAAAAGTCCATCGGACGAAAAGACATTGGACAAAAAGACGTGGACGAAGCGTCGTTGGACGAAGTGACATCGGACAAAAAGTCGGTACACGGTCATCAGCCACTAAGTAACTACTTCCCTATTATGCGATTCCACTAAGCCATTGGCTGAAATCCTATATGCGGTCACTGGAAAGTGTTCAATTTCATCAAGTCTGGAACCGATTTTACCATCTTATTTACAAACCCGAAATCATTATCACTTATCAAAATTTTCAGGCAACCAAACCTAGTAATGAAAGAGCTCACCACTTGGCATAATGAATTTGCTGATTTATCCAACGTTGTGTAAGTATGAGTGTAACAAGTGAATGCATACACAAATACACATATACATATGTGTTAAACCGGTAAGAAATGGTCCTACCACATCCATATGCACGCTATAAAATTTAATAGGACTAACAGGCAACTTTCTGTTTTCCAGTACAGTTTTTTATGTTCTTTGAAATAGTTGCAAGCATGATAATTTTTATATAATTTTCTAAAGATTTTTTTTTTATTACTAACCAAAACCAGGATTCTCGTGCTCTCCTTAATGTTCTGTCAATCCCTAGAAGCCCTGCATACGGACTTGCATGTGCAATGTGGATGGCTCGATTAATTAAGGAGGGAGGAAGAACTACGCGTGCACAAAATTCCAATTCCCTCTTCTCGTGACCGCAATATAAGATATTATATTCTATAAAAAAAAAAAAAATTCACACGAGGCACATTCAGAAATGATGGACAACTCTCCGATTCCCCTTTAATCACTGCTTGACCTTTTTCCATCAATTCCTCTTTCTATCTGTCCTCTCGGACTTCCTTTATGTCATAACCTCCCAAGTCAATCACACCTGCATCATCAGGGCACTCATTCCGGACAATCCTGGTTATTTCAACGGCCACCAACATACATTCTCTCTCTCTCTCTCTCTCTCTCTCTCTCTCTCTCTCTCTCTCTCTCTCTCTCTCTCTCTCTCGCAGATCTCAATTTCTAACTGCTCCTTGTGTGAATTTACATCCTGTTTTCTATTTTGATGGTGGTCTTCAATATTTTGATTTCGTTATTCATCCTTATTCTGCGCCCTAGTTGTTACTCTTATTACTGAACCCATAGAGAGGGCATCAGTTGCCTTGCTAGCTTTACCTTCGATGTGGTCAAACACCTTTATGTTAAACTCTAGCTATTTCTCAATCCATCTCGCTTGTCTAGATGTCAAGTCACCTTTGTAAAATGAATCACGTAGGGGGCAATGATCGATTTGCAACTTAATCGACTGACCTAATAAAAAGAACCAAGGCCTCCCTAGAACCTAAAAAATAGACAATCCCTCTCGATCGAATATACTATAATTCTTTTCTGCCCCTTTTAATGCCCTGAAATCAAAACAAATGGGTCACTCTCTACCTTTATCATCTTGTTGATAAATTATGCCATCAATGGTTACGTTACTCGCATCTGTTGTCAGTAATAATGGGTGATCAAATCTCGGAAATGCGGGTAAGTCATTGCTAGTTAAGGCAGCTTTTAAATGGTTGAAAGCCCTTTCCTTTTCACTCCACAAATTATTACTTCTTATTTTTTTAAAGCAGTTAATGGGCTCGCTATCTCTCCAAAACCTTTTATGAATTTACGGTAATACCCAGCGAGCCCAAGGAACCCAGCAACTTTCTTAGGGGTCCGTGGCCTGAAGAAATCTTTAGATAGCTTCTACGTTACTGGGGTAGGGTTGGATACCTTCTGGGGTTATTATGTGACCTAAAAGTTTGTCCTGTTTACAGGAAAATTTGCACTTTGACCAATCTGTTTTCATACCATCAAATAGCAATGCCGCTAAAACTTTGCTAATATTGTTATTATGTTCTTTGGCTGTTTTCCCTGTAATTATGATATCATCTAAATAAACAAGGAAATTATGTCCAATTACAGGAGACAAAACAGCCATCATTACTTTAAAAAAATGACTTGGAGCATTTTTAACACCGAAAGAAAATTAAATTAAACTGAAATAGTTGATCGTTAGCTATAAATTCCCTTTTACATTTACTGTCTTCCTGAATCGGTATTTTATAATATCAAATTTTTTTTATCGATAGTTGTCAAATATTATTTACTATCCCGTACCTTCACAAGTAATTCTTTGAATGAGGACAATGGAAGTGCATTATCCTACGAGACTGCATTCAAATTCCTATAATCAATACACAATCTTACCAAGCTATCCTTTTTCCTAACAGCCACAATTGGAAAAGCCCAGAGGGATTCGCTCTCCTCGATAATCAATTGTTCCCTTAAATCACTGATACCCCTTTTTACCTGTCGCTGGAAATGAATGGGTACCTTATAAGGCCTTGACCTGATCGGCTTTGCCTGCTCAGTTTCAATGCTAAAGGGAAATCAATCAATCCTCCTGGGTGGCTCGTCTCCAATTGCAATTACATCGGAATAATTATCAACAATGCTACTAACTACAGGTTGATATTCTGGCGGACATAGTTTCGCCGCTTGCATAATCAAGTTGTAAGTGCGTTCGTCTGTGCGGGCTGGAGTTGTGGCTTCTAAGATCCATTATTAGCAATTTAACAAAACTCCAGTTCACACACAGAATCACTTCCTAACACGACTCTTTTTTTTTTAACAAATTAACTATTGGCATGTCTGCTCCGTTGTCTTTTATTCCTGACAAGTCCTTTAATTAAGACTATGTTTGGCCATCTGTCATGGGGTTTAACTATGACCTTGGAGAGGCTGACACGGGGTCACTGATATCCTGGTATGTGTCTTAGGAGGAAATACTTCTCCTGTTTCAGTTAGAGCTGTTGTCTTACTTAATTGCCTCTCCTTTTCGGAATCAGAGCAATTATTCTGAGTGTTTTTTTCTGCTGGTAACCTGTCTATAATGCTTTGTATCACATCACTAAGTCTGCTAACGAGCGATTGTCATCGAACAAATAACCACATAAATACTAGTTTACTAATCTGCGAATTCTTTTTACGGGCAATAGCTTTTCATCACCTTTTGGGAGATTGGCACTCCGTATAGCAAACGAATCACAATCTCGAAAAATACGAATTACAAAACTGAGAACTGTCTCACCCTCTCGAATTTTTGTTTGGTAATTTTCCCCCATGTCCCCTTTTCTCACATCAGGTAAGACGTATTTCTTAGTTAAAAGTTATATTGTGGCTAACGCATTACCTCCATTGCCGGAGCATCTCTCGGTAACCTAATTACTCAAATCATTTTTTTCTTTCTGACCACTCATGTGTGGCTACTTCAAAGTCTCTCAAAAACACATAGCTCGATTGAAGCTCTTCATTAGGCCGTTGATCATCTAAAGGCCTAACACTTGCTTGGAGTTCTGACAATTTTCGAACTACGACGTTTTACGTATCTTCACTCGGCTATGCATGTAGCCTTCCACTCATGTGCGTTTGAACTTTGTTTATGTACATCAGATATGCTGTGATTACGTGTCGCTCCTCTTGTCGTTCAAATAATAATCTGTTTATTTACCTGCCTAAGTTACCTAACCTTTTTTCTAAGTCCTGCTTTTGTTGGTCTCGTCTATATTCTTCATCGACATCACTATAACCAACTGCTCCTTCGTTTTCATCTCCCGCAATAGCAGTGTCTGCTAGTTAGTTCTCCACATCTAAGCATCTTAGACTATTATTTTACTGGCTTAAAGAACAACTTACCTCACAGCATACACAAATAGACGTATTTTCCCACCTGACACCAAATATGTCCCATGCTGACGGTTAATGAGACATTGGAACATGTTTTTTTTCACTTTATAACAAAAAGGTTTTTTAATACACTTTACACAGCCCAATACTCTCAGACGAGTACCTAATTGATCTTATGATTGCTCGAAAGGTACTGCTTACCCCTCGGCAAGACAAGGCAATGTTGCTCTATCAATAAGCTAAATTGTTAGCTTGTGCGGAATTCTCAACTGTTATGGAAATAACCTGTAAACAACAGGCTTACCACAAGTCACATATGAGACTTGGCACACGTCACATATAACAGAGTTTAGTGATTGCACCCTGCAATTTATAACAGTCAAAGTACTCTTAAAAATATCATTGATCTAACTGCATAGGACACATCTACATATTTTTTATACAAGGATTAGGACATGTGTGTGTATATATATATATATATATATATATATATATATATATATATATATATATATATATATATATATATATCTATATATATATATATATATATATATATATATATATATATATATATATATATATATATATATATATATATATATATATATATATAGTAATAATAATAATAATAATGATAATAAATATGAGGACAAAGAGTCTGGACAACATTTTTTAGTTTATTGGTGCCGACGTTTCGAGACTCGTCCCATTACTAAGGCTAAAATGGACATAAAACATTAGAAGCACACACACACAGTAAAAATATAGTTCAATAAAAAATACAATAAACAATTTGATATTGAGTTTATAAACACAGGTACAAGTAAAAACTAGAGATGAAATAGAATTAGCTAAGAGAAAAGTATCTTAGAAATTAAATATATAAAAATTAAAATTGTCTGAGGAGACCAACCTGTCTGGACTAGACTGGCGAACTTAGTGACTATATGAAAGACCGCACACAGGAAGAAAATTCTAAATTTGCTGCCTTAGGCGATGTACCTGACAACACCTTGAAACATGCAAAGAGTACCACAAAAGTCACGACTGCAGTTATAGAATATTGTAAATGCTTGGATAAAGAACGGAAAATAATCATTAGAAATTTGATTGTTAGTAGCCTCACATGATTCAACGTATGCAGGAGAAAATAATTGAAATGGAAAAGTGCAAGAAATATGAGGAAATATATATTTTACTCTACAGGGGAAGATCCAAGGAGATATGGCACACAAATTATTCCCAATCCAGTCTCATATGAAAATATCACAGTTCTCCAAAGTATCATTTACAGGCTCGAGGGTTTAAAGTTGTTGAAAGATAAAGAGAATACATCGTATCTCGGCATACGCCGGCCCTTAGCAATGAAGTAGCGAAGAGAAGGAAAAATTCAGAGGGAAACTATAAGAATATATAATAACTTTCAATAAGTGAAATGTTTGTGTTATCTGGGTACATAATTGCCAATGTAGGAGAAAGTTCTGGGGGGATGGGGTGAAGGGAGTGTCATCAGAAAAAGAAACCAGGAAGGTGAAAGTTTGTTAAAATTGGTAGAAGCTATAACTCTGGTAGTTATGAGCACACCGTTTGAGAAAAGAAATAATATAGTCATGTGTCAAAGAGAACAAAATTAAATCCAAATTGTCTCTATGTTGGTTAAAAAAATCATTTTCGATTGTTAGATATTCAAAAAGAATTTGTTGTAGTTCAAGATAAAGTGTCAGTACTAGATTTTATACAATAATCAATAAGGAAAAGAAAAGCCTCAGTCAGGAATGGGATGATAAAATCTTGAAAGCTAATAGGGATAAAGTAAGAACGTCAAGAAGTAAAGTGGAGAGATCAAGATAAGCGGGATATATTAATGGGGTGTCAAAAAGGCCTAAAGATATACGGTAAGTTATGAGGTATGTCAGATGCTAAGTTGTAAACAACAAAAAGGAAAAGAAACAGGATGGAAGAATCAAGAGGTTCAAACAGATTTGAAGGGAAAGTTTATAGATAGAAGTGGGTTGGAAGAGGACAACTAGTACCAAGGAAGAGAGGAATATGGACAGACAAATAGGAAAGAGAGAAGCTCGAGTGAGTGGTATGAGATGATGGAACTACTGGAGGGATGAAATATATTTTACAGAATAGCAGAAGCGATAATGACAGGCATAATGTAAGAGAGTTAGGAATTACTTGAGATGAAATATTTAAAAATCTTAAAGTGTGAATAAGTAGGAGTTGGTAGGAATAATTTTCTACTAGGTGATACTGAAATTGAGTGAAAATCTGGGAAATTTTCTTCCAGTAGAATATAGACAAAGCTGCTAGAAAGTCAGAGAGAACAATATAAATGATTTAGACATTGATCAATCTATGAGAAAGATTTTGGAAGTAGAGAAAATGCCAAGGGACTGGGAAGATAACTGAATGATTAAATTTCATAAACAAAAATGAGACATTCTAACTATGTATATCTATATTTATGCACATGAGTATATAATCATCTAGTATCTTCGATAATATAAGGATGTCTGAATCTCTTAAATTTCGCCTTTTTATTATATATGCGCATAATTATATACTCAGCTAGTATCTTCTGAAATCTAAGGATCTGTGGATTTCTTAAAATTCACCTTTTTATTATCAATCTTCAGTATTTTTAATTTCAATATAATCAATCATAATTGTTTTAGAAAAGTATGTTTAAAGGGTAGTGCATGCTTATGTTAATCATTAATCAATTGATAAAGACAGCTTTGTCAAAACAGTGGTGTCGTGAATAAAATATGAAGTGTCTTTTTTATCACCACGGGTATATTGCACTTAGGAACGAAGAAAGCATTAGAAAAGACAAAACAGAATTTGAGGTAACAAAAAAAAGATGCTTTGAAAAACCTATTTGCATAGCAATTAGATATCATCTTAGATGGTATTACATATTTTATTTCTAAATAAAACGATTATTGTTTGAGAAAAGAGTTTTCAAAGAATTCCTCTGACAATAAGTTAGGGTGCATATTTCATATCCCGATGTATTTTTGGTTTTAGGTTTCTTATTTAGTAAAACTTACAGATATTCTGCCCAGAAAACTCAGCATCATAGATTTTACTTGGAAGTGCTCAATAAAAAAGCGAAAATTTCATTCATTGTAGATTATGTCATAACCTGAATTTGACACCGCTATCAAGTTCCTTATTCTGATATTAAGTTATCTTAAACATTATGAAGTACTAAGATATGAAAGAAAGTTTTGATGTACACTAAATTTCTTCTTGTCTTTAGTATGCACAGTAATTAATAGGTGTTTATCATATCGTTACAATGGCAAACTGTTATCGGAACTTATTTGACTCTCTTTGGACATTTTGTTCGGACATACGTGTCTATGTAGCACCCTTTGTGGGAACAAATATCTCAAGTCAAAGACAATTTTTTGCAAGTCCCAAACCTTATTCCAGTAAATTTAGGGATTTATTGAGATGTCCACATGGCGAATTATTTATTTAATGTCATAGCAATTCAACATGTATTCTTGGGAACGATATAATCTTTTAAAACAAGGTCACCCTTCAAATTAAGACAAATCCAACAAGAAGGGGTCATGCAAGTGCATAGTTATCGGACTGCAAAACAAGGCCAGCTGTCGGAAAATCTAGCGAACATCAACAATGTTTTATGCA
This sequence comes from Palaemon carinicauda, assembly GCF_036898095.1. Classification (NCBI taxonomy): domain Eukaryota; kingdom Metazoa; phylum Arthropoda; class Malacostraca; order Decapoda; family Palaemonidae; genus Palaemon; species Palaemon carinicauda. The sequence continues at coordinate 54,315,526 of NC_090745.1, read as the reverse complement.
TGACTTAGAGTAACTAATATGCCTGTTCAAAGAACTGGTCCTCTAGAGGTCATGATCGTGTTCTGATAATGAAAATCAAAGTACTAATTATTATCAATCAAAACTGATTTTGATTTAATTCTTCCAGCGAGGGCACCAGTCGCCCGTTGAGATACTACCACTAGAGAGTTATTGGATCCTTTGACTGGCCAGACAGTAATGCATTGGATCCCTCTCTCTGGTTACGGCTTATTTTTTTCTTTGCCTTCACTTACAGAGAATAGTCTGGCCTATTCTTTACATATTCTCGTCTTTCCTCATACACCTGACAACAATGAGATACTAAACACTTCTTCACCTAAGGGGTTAATTACTGTACTGCAATTGTTCAGTGTACTTTCCTCTTGGTAAGGGTAGAAGAGACTCTTTAGCAATGGTAAGCAGTTCTTCTAGGAGAAGAACAACTCAAAATTAAATCGTTGTTCTCTAGTCTTGGGTACTGCCATAGCCTCTGTACCATGGTCATCCACTGTCTTGGGTTAGAGTTCTCTTGATTGATGGTACCTTTGGGCACACTTTTCTATATTATTTTTTTTCTTCCTCTTGTTTTTTTGAAATGGTGTGTTGGGCAGGCTTAACAGAAGGGCCATGGATGCCTAGTAGTTTATCGAGAGGTTATATTTTCATTTTCTGATTATTTTTCTTCTCAAAACCATCCTTACTGTCCTACCTTCAGTTGAAGTGGCTATCCTGAAGGGTATTTAGCCGTGCATGGTATATCAGCTCCTCCATGTTGACCAGTTTTTTCGACTTTTTACTATAGTCTATGGGTCTCATCAATCACTTTATCTACAATTTTGTACATATTGTTTTGTAATAATTCTTGTTAATCCAGTTTTTAAGTATGATGTCTCTTTTTTAATTCTATTAATTCCTATGCTGTCTGGAGACATTGAGCAAAATCCGGGACCAGTACGTCCTAGATTTCGTCAATGTCGTCTTCTGTTGCAATACTCGTGGTCTTCCTGCATGTATTAAAGATCTTACAGTTACGTCCAGACATTATGATATTCTTTTGTGCTCAGAAACTTTGGTTTCTAATATGAGGCACTCATCTGAGCTCCTTATAACCGGTTTTAAGAAGCCAATAATGTTGAAACGTGATGCCATCCCTAGGGCCAGGGGAGTGGCGGTGTATATTAGGACCGAGTTCCCTGCTTCTCATAAGTTCTGCTATCAATGTGGAAGTCATTAGATACAGGTAATAAAAGTTTTTGGCAGGCATAACAACTTTTATTCGTGTTCCATCTACCGGAATCCAGACGTGGATGATTCTATCTTCGATTGTCTTCTTACCATTATGGCTGAGATACAAGAAGATGATAGACAGGCTTCTTTTGTCTTTGTTGGTGATTTTAATGCTCACCATAGGGAGTGGTTAAGTTCTATCTCTCATACCGATCGCCATGGCTTTAGACTTGGTCTCAGAATCAGGCTGTGAGCAAATCATAAATGAAGCAACTCAGAGGTAAATTGATTGCTTGGACCTCGTATACACTGACTCCCCTGGCGTTATAACTAGTAAGGTTGGTTCTCCAGTCGGGACATCTGATAATGCCTTGATTTCACTAGTAGTGAAGACTGAGCAACCTGTCCCTGATGTATCATACTCTTGTAAAATTTATATGAAATCCCAAGCGGACTGGAATAGGATTTTGCATGATTTTTTGTGGTTGAATTGGTCACAATTATAAAGCAGTGTAGATCCTGTTGTCCCTTTGAATGAGAATCTAGTCAACATAATTGATAGGCGTATCCCTTCTCGTGTCCTAAGGTACCGAGTGAAGGACAAACTGTAGTTCAATGATGATTGTAGACGTGCTTAGTTGGAGAAGCAGGAGACCTATCATCTTTGGAAGGGTAACAGATCAGATTTGACCTAGAATTTGGATAAAGTACTTAGAAGGGTGGTAGAGTGGCAAGAGACGTTGGGAAGGGGTTGTTTGACGGTGAATCGGGATAAGACTGAAGCCATTGATAGCATTAAGGAAGGTAGGGACAGGATAGCCATACATGAAAGTAGATGAGCAGTTAAAAAACAGGTAGAAAAATTTAGATACTTGGGATCTATTATAAATCAGGAGGAAGAATGTGAGGCTGATGTTGAGAATGGGATAAAACCAGCATGGGGAACGTAGAGGGAGGTACCAGGAGTGGTCTGTGATAGGAAAATGCCAGAAAAGGTAAAAATCCATATCTATAGCCCAGTAGTAAGACCAGTGTCAATGCATGGTTAAGAAACTTGGGCTTAAGACAAAAATAGGAAGCAAAACTCGAGAGAACAGAAATGAAATGTTAAGGCTGATTATGGGAATATATCGGCTTGTAAAACTGGAAAATGATAAAATAAGGAGAATGAAAGGTTCAGTAAGGATTAAAGAGATGATAAGAGTGTTACGACTGAGATGTTGTGGCCGCGTGTAAAGAATGGATGCTGGGGATGGAGTGAGGAGGTCTTAGGAGGAACCTGTAAAAGGGGGAGGGGGGGGGGGGCCTTGATCATGAAGAAAACAAAAAATAGATGGCAAGATAAGGGGAAGCATGATATGGAGAGAACAGGTTTGGTGGAAGAAGATGACTTTGATCGAAGACGTTGGAGAGGCAACCGTCCCCTAATGTAGGGATAACGGTGGGGAAGGAGATAAATCCTAGTGACTCTATTCTTATTTATAAATTCTTATTCTTCTTTTTTTCTAATATTCTTACCGAGCCTCTTTTATTTTATTAATTTCATTGATATTGAATTCTTATTTTCCCGTTAATTTTTCAATTTATAATTTTTTTTTTCATGTTTTCTATATCAAAGGAAAGGGAAATCGGCAAGTTTTCCCTTAATATTCTTTTGTTTTTTTACTTCATATTTAATTCTTATAAGATTGATGTTTGAGGTATTTGATATATTTTAAATTCTAATCCTCTAAAACTATTCCTTCCTAGCTAGGAAGCAATGCTTAATCAACTAGCTCTTCATGAAAGATATTGTCTTAATTTAGAATCTTGAATTAACATTCAGAAATCCTTTGACTCGTCTTTTCTAAATCTATTCCGTATTAATGTAATTTTACTGAAGATTGCGTCGTTTTCAATTTAGTTTTACTTCCTTACTTTATGACTTATATGTTGTGTGATTCATATATTTAATTATAGGTACACATTTACGAGTATATTATCTTTTATCTTTTTTTTTAATAAAATAGATATGAGCTACACATTCGTAGTTAAACGTTTGAATTCGGCCATAGATATGAATAATACTATTAACATCCTTCACATTCAGATCTTCCCGGTCAGTTCCATCCTGTTCGTAATACTAGCCATGCAGTTAATTCTAATAGTCAGGCCTTCTCCATCACAGACTCAATACTACATACACAGTACTCCAGAAGTTTTATTCCAGCTGTGACCAAGTTGTGGAAGGATCTCCCTAATCAGGTAGTGGAATCAGTAGAACTTCAAAAGTTCAAGCTTGCAGCAAATGTTTATATGTTGAACAGGCTGACATAAGTCCTTTTAAAGTATATATATGAAATATTAGTGTTAATATCGTTAATGTTTTTTGAAGTATTCTATATTAATTGTTCATTATTACTTATATGGTTTATTTATTTCCTTATTTCCTTTCCTCACTGGGCTAATTTGCCCTATTGGAACCCTTGTGCTTATAGCATTTTGCTCTTCCAACTAGGGTTGTAGCTTAGCTAGAAATAATAATAAAATAATAATAATAATAATAATAAAAAAATTTGTATTATTTTAGAAACGGGTAGTAAATGTTTCAGAGGATTAGGTTTATATTTAGCTCACTATAAGCAGGGAACAGGAATAACTTATCCTATTATTTACTAAGCAGAATATCAACTATAGATTAACCGGTATATTAGTTTAAAATTTTCATAATTCTTTATTCATTTAATGTCTTTGGTTTCTATGGGAGTGTATTCTATTCAATTTAAAAAAAAATGTTCCTAAATTACTTGGTGTGTTTGTATGTAAAATATAAAAAGGAAATCATAAAACTATAGAATTACCAAGACACACTAGAACTAACTTATGAGTATATAAAACTGAATCTTACATAGGAAAGGGCATTTTTTTTTCGGGGGGTCATGTGATTAACATTAAGCTGAGAAATGAGAAAAACTATCTTTTTAAATTGCTTCCTTTAGGCCCTCATAAAATTGAAACGTTCTACTTCCCCTTGGTGTAGATGGAGGCGTTGGCCAAAATGGTCATTTTTTTTCTTCTTTTTTTGAAAACTCACTTCTTAGCTCCTAAGCTGTCTATCATTTTAAGAAGAGTTTTTTTTTTTTGATAATATGCAATGTTACTCAATTAAGTTCATGTGATTTTGGTATCCCAAGTGCAATCTATATAACTTCCAAGAGATCTAGAGTTTTTGGAAGTATTTTGGCAAAACGTTTCAATGGTGATGCTGAAGGAAATAATCTTATACCTAATTTGCAGTTTAACTTTCAAAAAGGCCTTGGAGCATGAGATTTTCTTATAAATTTCAATTGTGTATAGAAATACCTTGATTGTGGTCTGGAAGTTCGTATAAATAGCCTTGATTTTAGAGCTTGATTCGACCCTGTTCGTCGTAAGACCCAGGGTTTTAAACTTATGGATCACTTGCTATCGTAATGTAAAATCTGGTGTTCCTCATGTAGTATTCTCTGTCGATTACATTTCATACTATATATGCATGTTATGTGGTACGGACTGGAAAACAAGGTTGGTGCATGTGAAGATGATGTTATCCTCTTTGCATCAATTCCATCGCCCGAATGTAGATATAGGATTTCTGAATCCCTTAATAATAATAAGGGAACAATTAAAACTATGGGGCATGAAGTTCAACCCTAGAGAAGCTCAATGTATGATAGCGAATAGGTCAATTACAGTGTCTCTTTAACATCCAGGTCTTTGCATTGCTGATGTATCTTTAACTGTATACAATATTTTGGAATTTTTGGTGTGATTCTTGATTGTAAATTTACTTTTAAGAATCAATTCAAATTTTTTTCTTCTTCAATTCCACCAAAATGGGTTTATTGAGAAAGACTTATAGTATTTTCCGTTATTATTTTCCTGTCTGGCTATCAGTTGATGATTCTCAACTTTTCTTCTTGAATAGAAACTTGTATTGCTCTGAATCCCTTTGTGTGTGTGTGTGTGTGTGTGTATGTGTGTGTGTGTTTGTATGTGTGTGACATATCTAAATATCCGTATTAGTTATTGTTTTCTTGTTAAGGAATTGTATTATAAGGATACTAGTCTTCATATGTAAATAAAGAAGGTGGAGTTATTTATAAACATATTCCCTCTGTCTGTATGTAACTAATATATTTAGTGTCTGCTTCGTTAGAAGGTATACAGTAATCTCTTATTAAAGGAAAATATTTTCCTAGTCTTTTCTTGCCAGTCCACAAGAGATCAAACATGTCATAGTAAGTAGGATACTTTTTGCTGGTGGAATGGTCGTAATCAGATGTAATTTGAAATTAAAGACTTGACTGACACGATGGAAAAGCAACAAGAACAATTGACAAAGTCTGGCAAAACATGCCGATATGGGTCAAAAGAGGGAAGAACGTTTAGTTACGAAGTTAGAAACAAGGGAAATATCAAAGGAATTCATGAATAAGTGAAGGTGTCGAAATAATGCAAAACGATATGCTGTTCCGGTATAAAATTGCTTATAGTTCCATGCGTGAAGAACCTCACCTATCATCATCAATCTCTTTGAAGGAGCACGATGGCGGGTGGCATAAACTTGAAGGTTATTCTAGAATAAATTGATTAAAACATGCTAATTCATGGTCGGATCTCGCTTCTCTTTCAGATGAAGACTGGACGCAAACATTTCAATATGGCCTTTCATTTTTGACCAAGACATAGCCTAAAATTATGCATGATGCTATGATTATTGAATATATATATATATATATATATATATATATATATATATATATATACTGTATATATATATATATATATATATATATATATATATATATATATATATATATATATATATACTGTATATATATATATATATATATATATATATATATATATATATATATATATATTATTTTTACGTTTTACAATATGTTTGTTATGGGTGCCTTTATATTAGATTGGAATTTGGACCCCTAGTTACCATAGGAATTAGGGTATTACTTGCAGGAACAGTCGAAGGTATATATATATTATCTGAAAAAGGCTGATAGTTTCAAGTGCCTAAAGCGCAGTAAATCATTATAAGATAAAGTTGATATAATACATGTATCAGTTTGAGTGTAGTAATCTTTTGAGCAAAACTTCTTTATGAAATCGAATGCGTTTGATTAATATAAAACTTCTTGGAAAAGCTGTGATGAAATTCGCCTTTGGGAACTGCAACTCATTGTTGAAGTATATTTACTCTCTAGGCATAGCCCGTTATTTTTGATGTAGCACATCAAAGTGTGTACACTCACGTACCTTGTACCTGAGCAAATATTTCCTGTATATACTAGGACAAAGAGAGCATGATGATTTTTTGTGTTTGTTTGCAGGAGTTCTCTTTTTTTCAGCTATATATCCCTTATACACTTTGTAATAGAAATATTTTTTGAAAAAACGCATAATTCCATATTTCAGTACCTTTATTGGAATCAGATTTTCCAATTTTTTTCTCTGCTGCATATAAATTATCAATATGAATCTTTTACAGCATTTTCAGCAGGATATTCGTATAACATAAAAGGTTTTAAATGAATTTAAAGAAAAAAATTAAGAAGTAAACGGCAAATGATTAACATATCTCTAACTGATATAAAATATCTTTTGACCCGAGATATAAAGCAGCAAATGTTTTATTCGATAGAATTTTTCCTAGGAAATAGTCTAGTAGTTTTATGCAGTTTGTTCATTTAATTTCGTAACAAAGCAAATGGTATTCAACCTTTGGCCAGTATTTTTTTTCTATCACACACATAAAAACGTCCACATAAACTTGCATACTCATTTATATATATATATATATATATATATATATATATATATATATATATATATATATATATATATATATATATATATATATATATATATATATATATATATATATATATATACACACACACACACACATATATATATATATATATATATATATATATATATATATATATATATATATATATATATATATATATATATATATTTCCATATATATATTTATATATATATATATATATATATATATATATATATATATATATATATATATATATATATATATATATATATATATTTATATATATTTATATATATATAAATATATATATATATATATATATATATATATATATATATATATATATATATATATATTTGGGCTCAAGCCATGTCGTCCTGATGGAAGTTCCTATAGGGTAGCTTCCTAGGGTATATTACAACTACAGCAATATTCCCAGAGAATTTACCTTAAGGTACCCAGAATTCTAACTCCTGGAGCAAATATCCCTAATGAAAGGGATATCGCGACATATCAGAGGACGTATTCTTGACACGCCACATGGCAATCTGCACCCCGAACAGAGATAACACTTCGAAGGGGTCAATTGGCTAGAAAACGAAAACGAGAAAGAAAAAGGGGAGCCGTTCCCAAGGCTCTCTCTTCTCCCGTTTCGTAAGCGTGCATTGCGCCGATCCTGGCGCCATCTGTATTCCTTTCTGCGTAGCTTAACAACTCGGTGTTTTTTCCTGTGTTTCTCGCAAAATCTTGGATTTAATCATCTTTTCATGGCTTCTCCAACTTCGTCTGCCTCTGATAAGTTGAGTACCATTTCTTTTATGTATAAATGTAGGCTCTTGGTAAATTTTAAAGTGATTAATAGTAATAATCTTTGTTACAAGAGCCGTTGCCTACCGGAGGCGTCCTGGACGCTGTCGCTCGCTAGGTATGAGTTTTAGTTAGCCAGAGCGACGTTCCCGGTTGTTTTGCTTTAATAAATTCTAGCTATTTAGCGTTACATAGGATTTCCTTTCTCGTGCTTTTAGTATTATTTATTTTGGCGAAGTATTCGGCAACTCTGGCCTACGCTAGGCCATGTAGCCTAGTCGTTTGGTCCTAGTACTTTCCTGCATGATTTTGGATTTCTGAGTGTTTTAAAATTTTATTGAAGCTTTAGGCAGTTTTTTATACATTTAAGATTATGTTGATTATTTCCAAGATAGTATACGAGTGAGTTTCGGTGATTTAGGTAATCGATTCTCTTGGTTCCTAGGCTAAGTTGCCTATGGAGCCCTAGTATACTTTCTCATACTCCCCGGTTGCTTTCTTTTCTTCGGAGAAGGTATGCAATCCCTTTCCCTCTGTTTAAGCCTTGGGCTTAACCCTAGTGGTTTATCTGAATTAACTTTCAATACAACTATACTAGGGTGTTACTCTACCTCCCTGTTCCAGTAAGTCTGGCTTCAGAGAGGGACAGAACATCAGAGTTTTTTAGTCTGAGTCTGTGTTTGTCTGGCTTGGGGTAGAGTCTCCCTCGCTAGCCTGACACAGACATAGGAGGCTTAGTCTCCTTAGGTCACTGCCGAAGGTTTCTGTACGAGATGATTCCTTCTTTTGTGATCTAGCAGACTAGTCCTTGTTGCTGTTCTCGGTGGGAGGATAAGATCCTTTCCCTGGGAGTAGCAACACCTTCCTTGCTTTAGTTCAGTGGGGGTTGGCAAGTATTGCTGGCCTCCCTCCTTGGATCTCCCTTAGGCTAAGATGAGTTTTCTTGGCTGCGGGTGATTCTTCACTAAAGCAAGGTTGGTAGGACCCTCTTTTGTCCCTTCCCCCTCTATCTCTGTAATGGCCTAGCCGTTACAGTACTGTATGTCATTCTACTTCTGGACCTAGGATAGGTTAGGATGTGGAATTGACTCAGTCCCTTGCCGGCCGGCAGAGTGTGCTGGCCGGCAAAGGTCTTCTGTTTTGAGTGCTGCCCGAACCTTCCTTGGTCCCTCATCCATGTCTGCCTGTAGAGCCAGACGGCATTGGTCAGGAAGCCTGAATTTGATTCTCCCCTTCCTTATATGCACTCTTTCGGATTGCCGGGCTTGGAGGTAGTATACGCTTTTATCCCGGCATCCATTATATCTTCTTTTAGTGCTGTACCCGACCCGGCTGCCGGCCGGCAGTTACTGCCGGCCGGCACATGCATTTGAACCAGCGTTCTGCCGCCTTATAGCTGTTAAGTAGTATACTTTAAAGCTAGTTATGGTGTGTGCCGGCCGGCAAGTGCCGGCCGGCGCATTACCTTCTATACTGTACCAGTATTCTTCAGTATAGCATATACTGTAGGAAGAAAACTATAGTATAATATTGGTACAACACTGTGTGTTCTAACACTTTTGTGTTGTCTTGCACAGCCCTTTGGGGTTGCCTTACAGATAAGAAAGTGAGTTCTTTCTTGTCTATTATCCGGTATTTTAAAATCATACCTTAGGTGTGAGCTACACCTGTTTCCTCTGGAAACTTTTCATTGGTTACTCTAGGACAGATTAACCATACGATTTTATTATCTGGAAGGCTGCAATAATTGGTTGTGCGGGAAACACAAGTGTGTGTCTTTCCTTTCTGATTTGTTATGCTAAACTGTGCATATCCAGTGATACGTAGTTCACTTGATACTCATGGAAATTTCTTCTCTTTACAGGAGGACCATCCGAAGTGCGGAAGTGTTTTCTGCAACGTCCGCAGTAAGAACTTCTGCGGACATGAGTTTTGTAGGAGGCACGCAGCATGCGCTGTCTCCAAGGGTGATCTCCGGTATTGGGACCCTCAGGTATGTACCTTGTGCTCTAACCTGATTACTGAGGCTTTTGATTCCCCTAGGTCGGCGGAATCAAGGGATATAGCAAGGGAGAAGCTTTATACCTGGGTAAGGGGCTTCCAGAGGAATACTTCTGGACCTTATCTTCCAAGTGAGAAGATGAGGGCTTACCTTTTCCCTAGGGCATCAGCTGATGCAGTGATTCCCCAGCCTCAAGAGGAGATCCCTCAAGTTCAGATCCAGGTGGATGCTGAAGTCGCGGTCGCTTTGCAAGACATCCAGTTGGACGACAGGATGTCAGACGTGTCCGAGCGTCTGGAGGAAGACCTCCTGGCAGGAGTCCAGGATGAAGTTCAAGCTCCAGACATTGTAGAGGAAGAGGCCGACGAGGTGTCGGCTGCTCCGGTTCAGATCCCTGAACCTATTCCCTCAACATCGTCCGCTCTCCCAGTAGAGCTGGGACAGGCCCTCTCCTCCATTGTTGGAATGATCCAACAAATGCAGAAGGAGATTAAGGAGAAGGTGGCTGCAATGGAACTGCAGATGCAGAAGCTTGCAGCATCACATGGGCCCCAGAAGAGGCTCAATGTGAAAAACCTTCCCTTGTGCTCAGATACTAACCCGTGGAGATATGCTGAGCACATGCCGATGACGACTGGAAAGATCGTCATGTCGGATAAGTTGGGTTCAGTTCCCCTAGAGGAGGTGGAATTCTGGCCCAGCAAGGGGTCATATCCGGACTGCTATGTCCGGTTGAGGAAGGAACCAGCTTCAAAGGAGGAGACAGAGCCGAAGGAGGTCATAGTGATGGACCATGCTAAGGCTCAAGCTTTGCTTTCATCTTCGATGAAAGAGAGGGGCTTCACGAACTCAAAGGTAGCTGCATTGAGTAAGAAGCTCCCTTCCTTTGTGTCCTCTCCTGCTAGAGCCTTCCCCTTTTTACAGAAAGGGTTTGCGGCTGTATTAAAAGCAGTCGAGGCTGGCAAGCCTTGCCCCTTCCTGAATGAGTGTAAACCCTTGTCGCTGGCCCTACCTATGGACCACAAGGACTGGAAGGACGTCCATCTTACCTTCTCAGTCGGGAAGATGGAGGCTGATATTGCCGGACGTCAGTTCGGTGAGAACCTCCCTAAGCTGTCTGACTTTCTTTTGCGGAGAGAGCTCGAGACAAAAGAAAGACTGGCTGCCTCGATGTCTCTTCAGACCACTCTTGAGACGATGGCAAGGGACCCCAAGGTCCATGAAATGTTCATGGTAGTGGCCAAGACTCATCTGGCCAGAGTGACGAAGGATCTTTATAGCTTCGTCAGGGCGAGGAGAGCTTGTAGGGAGTTCGTGTTCACCTCGGCTATGGTGAGGCACGAGCCAAGGAAACTAATCTCCTCCAACATTTGGGGCAAAGACCTTTTCCCTAGCGAATTGGTCAAAGAAGTTGTTGATAAGGCCGCCACGGAGAATAGAAACCTTCTCCAGAAGTGGGGCCTGGCTATCAAGAGAAAGTCTTTCCCGGATGAGGGTCCCCAACCAAAGAGGAAGGCTATGAGGACTAGGCTACCGTCTCGGCCAGCCAAGCCATTTAGACAGCAACAGCAACAGCAATATCCATTGCCTTCAGTGCCCCAGATGGTGGCACAAACCCCGACCACATTCCAGTGGGTACCCCAGGCCGTGTCGACACAGTCCCCGGCATTTAACCCAACGTTCGAAGGGCAGTCAACTTCCTTTCAAGCAAAGCCTAGAGGAGCAGCCAGAGGCTCGTGTAGGCGCCCCTCAAGGGGAAGGGGATTCAGGGAGGCAAGACCTCAGGATGGCAGTCCAAGTGAGATGATGCCGGTAGGAGGGAGACTTCTGAATTTTCGGGATCGATGGACCTTCGATCCCTGGGCCCACAGCCTACTCAAGAATGGACTGGGCTGGAACTGGTACAGCACTCCACCCCCGTGCCCTCGGTTTTTCCAACACCGCACCCCCGTTCTGGAGGAGTACATCCAAGAACTGTTGGAGAAAAAAGTGATCCGAAGGGTGAAGTCCATCAAATTCCGAGGGAGGCTGTTTTGTGTTCCCAAGAAAGACTTGGAAAAACTCAGAGTCATTCTGGACTTGTCGCCACTCAACAAGTTCATAGTGAACTGCAAGTTCAAGATGCTAACACTGCAACACATAAGGACCTTACTGCCCAAGAGGGCATATACCGTCTCCATAGACTGGTCAGACGCCTATTGGCACGTTACTATCAACCGTCGACTCTCCCCCTACCTAGGGTTCAAGCTACAACGAAGACTTCAGTTGAAGTGGCTATCCTGGGGGGTATTTAGCCTTGCATGGTGTATCGGCTCCGCCATGTTGACCAGTTTTTCCGACTTTTTACTATAGTCTATGGGAATCATCAATCACTTTGTTTATAATTCTGTACGTATTGTTTTTGTTATAATTCTTGTTAATCTAGTTTATAAGTATGATGTCTCTTTTATTTCTATTAATTCTTATGCTGTCTGGAGACATTGAGCGAAATCCGGGACCAGTACGTCCTAGATTTCGTCAATGTCGTCTTCTGTATTGCAATATTCGTGGTCTTCATGCAAATATCCAAGACCTTACAGTTGCGTCCAGACAGTATGATATTCTTTTGTGCTCAGAAACTTTGGTTTCTAATATGAGGCACTCATCTGAGCTCCTTATAACTGGTTTTAAGAAGCCAATAATGTTAAAACGTGATGCCATCCCTAGGGCCAGGGGAATGGCGGTGTATACTAGGACCGATTACCCTGCTTCTCATAAGTCCTGCTATCAATGTGGATGTCATGAGATTCAGGTAATAAAAGTTTGTGGCAGGCATAACAACTTTTATTTATGTTCAATCTACCGGAATCCAGACATGGATGATTCTATCTTCGATTGTCTTCTTACCATTATGGCTAAGATACAAGAAGATGATAGACAGGCTTCTTTTGTCTTTGTTGGTGATTTTAATGCTCACCATAGGGAGTGGTTAAGTTCTATCTCTCCTACCAATCGCCATGGCTTAAGAGCTTTAGAATTTGCCTCTGAATCAGGCTGTGAGCAAATCATAAATGAAGCTACTCACAGGTCTGGTAATTGCTTGGACCTCGTATACACTGACTCCCCTGGCGTTATAACTGGTAAGGTTGGTTCTCCAGTCGGGACATCTGATCATGCCTTGATTTCATTATTAGTGAAGACTGAGCAGCCTGTCCCTGATATATCATATTCTTGTAAAATTTATGTGAAATCCCAAGCAGACTGGAATGGTATTTTACATGATCTTTTGTGCTTGAATTGGTCACAATTATATAATAGTGTAGATCCTGTTGTCCCTTTGAATGAGAATCTAGTCAACATAATTGATAGGCGTATCCCTTCTCGTGTGCTAAGGTACCGAGTGAAGGACAAACCGTGGTTCAATGATGATTGTAGACGTGCTTTTTTGGAGAAGCAGGAGGCCTATCAACTTTGGAAGGGTAACAGATCAGATTTGACCTGGAACAACTATACTCAGCTTCGAGCTTTTGCTCAGAGAGTTTATGCCTCAACTGAAAAGGAGTACAATTTAACCATAAAAGAAACACTTTCTGGTACAACTCAGGAACATAAATGGTGGTCTACCCTTAAATCTGCACTCTTTGGTGTAGATGCAACAGTTCCTCCTTTACTTAAACCAGATGGCTCAGTCACTCACTGTCCAAAGGAAAAGGCAACCCTTTTGGCTGATGTTTTTGACAGTAAACAGAGTAATGAAAAACTTGAACTTTCTCATTCCTGTTTTCCTGAGGCTAAACTAACTAGTTTAGCTTTTCGATCTCGTGAGATTAAAGCTCTGTTGATGGACCTTGATGCTTATGGAGGTGTTGACCCAAATGGTATTTTTCCTTTGTTTTTTATAAAGACAGCAGATTTCTTAGCTCCAAAGTTATCTGTTATTTTGCGCAAGTTAGCAAGAAGAGGAGCTTTTAGCACTAGTTGGAGAATTGGTAATGTTACTCCTCTATGTAAATGTGTTTGTGGTAGCTCAAGTCCCACTGATTACCGCCCAATTTCCATAACTCCCATATTATCTAAAGTTTTTGAACGTCTTCTGGCAAAACGTCTTAATAGGTTTGCTGAGGGTAATCATCTACTCCCTAATTTGCAATTTGGTTTTCGTAAAGGCCTTGGAGCATGTGATGCCCTTCTTACAATCTCCAATGCTGTACAGAAATCCCTTGATTGGGGTCGGGAAGTTCGTATGATTGGCCTTGATTTTAGTGCTGCCTTTGACCGTGTTAATCATGAGGCCCTTGTTTTCAAACTGAAACAGTTGGGAGTGGGTGGGTCGTTTCTTAGCATTATTATTGATTTTTTAAGTAATAGATCTAGGGTTGGTGAATCCCTTAATAGATATTTAGCTAGAATTAGGGCATGGTGCAAATTATGGGGTATGAAGTTGAATCCTAACAAAACTCAAAGTATGATTGTAAGTAGGTCAAGGACGGTGGTTCCTCAACATTCGGATATCAGTATTGATAATGTTTCTTTAAATATGTATGACTCTTTCAAAATTTTAGGTGTGATTCTCGACAGTAAATTTACTTTTGAGAAACATATAAGGTCTGTGTCTTCTTCAATTTCACAAAAAATAGGCTTATTGAGAAAGTCTTTCAAGATTTTCGGTGATCAATCTATTTTGAAGAAGTGTTTTAATTCTTTCATTCTACCTTGTTTTGAGTATTGTTCTCCTGTCTGGTCTTCAGCTGCTGATTCTCATCTTAATTTGTTGGACAGAAACTTACGGTCTATTAAATTTCTTATTCCTGATCTAGATATTAATCTCTGGCACCGTCGTTCAATTAGTTCATTATGCATGTTGCATAAGATTTTTCACAACTCTGACCATCCTTTACATTCAGATCTCCCTGGACAATTCTATCCTGTTCGTAATACTAGGCAGGCAGTTAATTCTAATAGCCAGGCCTTCTCCATCACGAGGCTCAATACTATGCAGTACTCTAGAAGTTTTATTCCAGCTCTGACCAAGTTGTGGAATGATCTTCCTAATCGGGTGGTTGAATCAGTAGAACTTCAAAAGTTCAAAGTTGGAGCAAATGCTTTTTTGTTGACCAGGCGGACATAGTCTTTTTAAAGTTTATTTATGACATATTTGTTTTTGATGTTGTTGATAGTTTATTATATGACATGTCTGTTTTGACGTTGTTTCTTATTTTAGAATGATTTATTGTTAATTTGTTCTCTTCATTTATTTATTTCCTTATTTCCTTTCCTCACTGGGCTATTTTTCCCTGTTGGAGCCCCTGGGCTTATAGCATCTTGCTTTTCCAACTAGGGTTGTAGCTTGGATAGTAATAATAATAATAATAATAATATGCCTTCAGAGCCATGCCATTCGGGCTAAATATAGCCCCAAGGATCTTCACGAAGCTTGCGAGCGTAGCTCTCAAACAATTACGCCTAAAGGGAATTCAGGTAGTAGCCTACCTGGACGACTGGCTGGTGTGGGCAGCATCCAAGACAGAATGCTTGCAAGCTTCCATTCAAGTGATCCAGTTCCTAGAGTATCTAGGCTTCAAGATCAACAAAAAAAAGTCTCGACTTTCTCCATCTCAAAAGTTCCAGTGGCTGGGAATCCACTGGGACCTAATGTCACACCGTTTCTCCATCCCGGCGAAGAAAAGGAAGGAGATAGCGGGTTCTGTCAAGAGACTTCTAGATTCCAAAAGGATATCAAGACGCGAACAGGAGAGAGTACTGGGTTCTCTCCAGTTTGCTTCGGTGACAGACCCGGTGCTAAGAGCACAGCTAAAGGATGCAACCGGAGTTTGGAGAAGTTATGCATCAAACGCGCGAAGAGATCTGAGAAGACCAGTTCCGCTTCGGCTACGGACTCTTCTCAGGCCTTGGTCCCAAGCCAGACATCTAAAGAAGTCGGTTCTTCTTCAGCCACTTCCCCCGTCGGTGACAATTCACTCAGACGCCCTGAAGGAGGGATGGGGAGGTCACTCTCATCGGAAAGAAGTCCAGGGGACTTGGTCCAAGCTATTAAAGACCTTTCACATAAACTTTCTAGAAGCTATGGCAGTGTTCCTTACCTTAAAGAAAGTCTCCCCACGTCACTCGATCCACATAAGGTTGGTGCTGGACAGCGAGGTAGTTGTGAGATGCTTGAATCGACAAGGATCAAGGTCACCACCTCTCAACCAGGTGATGTTGGCCATTTTCCGGTTGGCGGAAAAGAAGAAGTGGTACCTGTCGGCAGTTCACCTTCAAGGAGTCCGCAATGTGACAGCGGACGCTCTATCCAGGTTCACACCGATAGAGTCGGAATGGTCCTTAGACGCAGGATCATTCTCCTTCATCTTGAGTCAAGTCCCAGAACTGCAGATAGACCTCTTTGCGACGAAAGACAACAA
>NC_090745.1:54269253-54291753 GCF_036898095.1 Palaemon carinicauda | reverse complement strand
GTCATCGTGACACATTGCTTTGTACATTGGCATGAATTGGCGTCAAATACTCTGACACCAGTTCTGAAAGAAATCTTTTCAACTAACTTGAAAGTTGTCAGTTTCATCAAAGCCAAGGGTGTGAACCATCGTGTTTTAAAGTGGTTTTGTCATGAAATGGGATCACAATATACAGTAAAGTTCATCTCTACCACAAACAAGTTCACTAGCTTTTTTGAGGACCAATCTTGAAGCATTTGATGAAACTTCAAGTGGAAAATTCACTATTTTTTTTGGATTAAAATAGTGCCAAATTTCAGAACAGTTCAATAATGAAGAGTTCATACATAACTTGGCCTACTTGGAAGACATTTTGGGTCTTATGAATGGGGTCACTATTGCAATTCCATGAAATGAAGTTACCATTATGGATGCTTATTAAAGACGCTAAAGTTTTCTGGCCAAGCTGCCACCATGGAGGAGGAGATTGGAGGCAGACAACAATGAAAACTTTCCAATGTTAGGCGGAGTGCTTAAACAGCATGGATATAATTCTGGAGACATCTGGTTGCTCTACAGAACTCTTTCAAAGGATACTTCTGCTCAGGTGACTATAAAATTGACAAATGGACTCGGTACCCTTTTCTGGCTGACATGGACTATATCAGTGATGAAGGCTTTACTGAATTTGAGTTCAACACAAAGAGCCATTGGAAATTCTGGTGTGTGTTAAAACAAGCCAACCTCCATCTGGTAAGGCAATCTATGTGTGCTCTGATTCCGTTTGCTACTACATACCTTTGTGAGTCATGGTTTTCAATACTAGTTTCAATCAAAACGAATAATCAAAAGTCTTTGTGACTGTAGTCGTCTCATTGTATTTTTTTTCATTATCCAAGTAATTTATCTCATATCAATATTTCTTGTCTTGTGACCAAATTCCCCCCTACCAAGTTCCAGTCCAGGTAGTTTTAAAAAAGAAATAATTACTACATACTCTACGTTAAAAGCAAACCACAATTAACCTTTCTGTGAAAATAAAACCTAACCCACTTGATAACAAGTGTCAAAAACAAACAAAACCCGAAAGGAGACGGGTCAGGGGTGCTTAATTTTTCTCATATATGGTTATACAATCCTCCCAAGAGAAAAAACAAGCTTTTTAAATCAACTAATGAAAATTATGTAAAAAAGAATAAATTGCAAGAGAACTGAATTAAGAAACTCCATACATGTCATAACAGATATTATACATACAAGCAAACATAAGGAGATAGGAACCATAATAAGGAACACCAATAGTTATGAATATGGCACAAATATGAATAAATAAGAACTGTAATAAAGAAACATCATTACTAAAAACAAATCACGAATTGAAAAAAAAAATATGGAAAGATAAACTGTCAACTGAAATTAGGGAAAGATAAATTATCAATCAACACTACACATGTCTGTAATCAGGACATATACAGTATATCTCAATATATGAACATTTATAAATACTGCATACCTTATTAAGGAAACATTTCATAGAGGACAGTGACTGCAAAATACCAATTACAATTTATGCAACAGAAAGTATTTTGTATCTTAAAATACTTAACTTTTCTATATCCTACGGTCCAGTATTGAATGCAATCTGCTTACAAAGATACAGAATGCCCTCATATGTCAAGCTTACACTGTGGTTCATTCATTGGACTCTCAGTCTGAAAAAGATTTAAGATAAAGTACTGGTAAACACAAAAATATTACACAGTCATTATATTCTTAACCAAAACTGAAAATTGCTAGCAAAAACCTCCTAACTACATAAAAGAAACGTTTCAGAAAAAAAACAAAAAAACAATCCCTTGGAAAATCATCATTGTATGTGCAGAGATCGTCAAGATTCACTCTCCATACATACGCGCGTATCTCATAGGTAAATCTGGACCCATTATAGTTATTATCAGATAGTGGCATCAATAGTTATTGAGTATGGCCCTAATATGATGAAAAAAGAAAAAAAAAACACACAAAAAGAACATTAAACATGATCAAACATATACATAACGAAATAGCAATGGGTATCATCATCAAACGGTTAACCAACTGTATTATGCTAATAAAAAGTATCTTCCTCAAGCAAATCTCTGGTCCTCCTCTATGAACACTTCTGCAGACTTCTGCAAGTATCCATGCAAAAACAACAAAATGGCATTAGTACAACAACTCATTCGGGCGACACCTGTACTCTTCATAAAGTTAGGCATGGCTGGGGCACCCGGAATCACTCCCACTGCTGAAGTGTTTTCCACATCCCTGCATTCCTTTTGCAAATTCTGACGGGCTGTCTTCCTCAAAGCATCGTGCTTTGAAGTCAACATGGCACCATCTACCAAGATATGTTTCACCAGCATAAAGAATCTGGCCACCTTTCTCCCCTCAAACGGGGTAGGGTAGGGCATCAAAAATCATCAAAACAAAACACCAGTCCCACCAGACGGTGAACAAACAAAACGAATTTTCAATAAACACAATAACAATGTCCAAAATTCCCTAGTTTTAATCTGTACCTGCCAACCTACAACAAGGGACTCCAAAACTGTAAGGGCATCTCAACACCCAAGTACAGAAAGTCTCTCTCTCTCTTTCTCTCTCTCTCTCTCTCTCTCTCTCTCTCTCTCTCTCTCTCTCTCTCTCTCTCTCTCTCTCTCTCCTTTCAGGAAGGAGGTTATGATGACATTGTCATCTGGGTTACGTCTTCAAACTTTCCTTATGCCCAATCGTTGAACTCAAAACTGGGTAAACTGCTGACACATTGTTTGTGTCGGTGACTTCAAACACGCTTTCTGGCACAGGTTTCACAACAGAAACATGCACCTCCCACATATTGCCTTTCGCAATACTCTGATACTCTTATTTTGTGTAGTCTTATCTCTTTCGCTCGTACTCTAATTAGGCTGAACTCAAAATCTGGCAAATAAACCACAATCATTCTAGGACATTTATATATCAAAATCTGCCCTACATTACGCAAACAAGGTTCTTGCGCTAGTAACTCATTAGAGAGAACTGATTTGAAATCAAAACCCCCTATTGCAACTAAAATAGGGAAAATGATTCCGACCAGATCTACATTAAATCTCAAACAAGAAAAAATACGAGAAGGTGGAAAACGTTAATTCACGTTAAACCTTATTCAGAGCATAACGCATTATTCATAACCTGTCACATTGGTTCAATAACTAAACTCTCTTTAAGCAATTTCTGAAAACGAAAAAAAAAAAAAATTCCAAAGTTATTTAGGAGACAAGCTGTTCTATCAGTTTTTAATCCCAATGGCTGAAATAATGAATATCTAAAACATATACTTCAATTTATATGACTTATCAGAAAAACACATTCAGCATGAGCCTAACTCCTCTAAAAATAGGTAATAATAATTGGTTTTGCAACTAATCAAGAGAGCAAATCTTAACCTTAAACTCAAATCGTTGGCCAAAAAGAGCTAATTTTTTCTTACCTAATTTTCCAGAGTTATCTCACAAAACTCTAACATTGTCAAGGTATAAAGAAGTCATTTCCTGCTTTTTAAATTCAATTTTCTTCTCTTATTCTGCGAACATATTGACGCCGCTCTTGCACGCACGCGCTTTCCTCTCTCTCTCTCTCTCTCTCTCTCTCTCTCTCTCTCTCTCTCTCTCTCTCTCTCTCTCTCTCTCTCTCTCTCTCTCTATTTACTCCTCATACATCTACCCACACGATCGTATGCTAACAATTCTTCACACACATGACTTACATCTGTCGAATCAGCTGACGTTGATTTTGTCTGAATCATCAAAATCTTTCGCAAAGGATAGCATTCCCCAAGTTCACAGCAAAACAGCTCAGATTCTACATTCTTTCACTCGTCACTTGAAATTTTCATAATTTTCACACAGATTTCATAATAGCATACATAACTTATATAAAACAGAACTTATACCTAAAAATAAAACAGCACAAAAGAAAAAAATAAAAAATTATAGCATGCAACAAATAAAACTAAGAAATAACATTGAAGCTCAAAGCCTTAAAATTACGTCCTTAAATTATACATAAAACAGGGCATTATGGTATAAACGAACTATGTAAACAAAAAACATCAGTACAGAAATAAACATGTACACACACAGTAACGACAATCACCTATGTTTTTTAGACAAGTCACAGAGAGTTACATAAGTCATCAAATCGCTTAATTACAAACAAAATCACCTTTCTAGTTATAATGGGATATACGGACATTCCTGTTTCCTAACAAAATCTGACAAAACATCTGCTACTTTTTTCTTATCAGACTCTCATTAATTAATGAGGGACATTGATATGGCTACTTAAATTTTACTCTTTAACTCCAAATTTATCCTGACCATCCGATCCCCCTATGCCATAGGGCCTATGGTAATGACTTAAAGAAACAATCACATTCGTCCACTAAATGTGATTTGGATTTTTCCTTACTGTTACCTTCATTGGTTATTGTCTGTTAATCCCATTTTTCTGTGTCGCAGTGAATCAGAGCTTACTGCTAGGCCAAGCTGTTTTCAAAGACAGGTGGCACATGCTTGCACATGGGTGACACACAAATATAGTTCTTTTGAGAACTAAAACAAAATTTTAGGTCATCGGTTGTTTACTGGTTTTCTCATTGTTTGTAAATAGTTCTACATTGTTGTTCAGAAAGTTGTCAGAGAGGCGATTATTGCTGAAACATGACATTTGTATTTACTTAATCCTAACTGCTATGACAACTGTTATATTCACTGTGTCATACATATCTGTCCTTACAACATACCGAACATGTATTTTATTCCTTGACACAAACCAAAAATTTCTACGGCGACTTGTTCATCATTTCTCAAATTTTTCATATTTCTTATATGTTCTCCCGAGTTAAAAGAAACGACAAACTAAGCAAGAATTAAAATTCTCTTCTTTGTATCATGTTGCCAAATAGCAGGTAATACCAATGAATTCCTTACTTCTCGTGATCTTCAAAACACATGGTTCTCTACGGAGCTGAAAAGCAAAGACTAATTTTGGCTTCGAATTAAGAAAAAAAAATAAAAAATACGCTACTTGACAAGATCTTAAATTTCTTTTCAGTTAAAAAGAAGAAAAAAAAATGTTCAAGATGCGCTCTTATAGTGTAGCTGTGACGTCACAATACTTTCTCAGGGGTTTACACAGACTCGTCATTCATTTCATTCATGTCGTCTGACTCTAATCGGGTACACTTTAAATTTGAAATTCATTCATGCTCCCTGATAACTAATTTGACGTTATTGTCTTTAAATTATTTTCTAACAATGCTTAGTTTCATCAATATGACCGAAACACTAGTGAAACAAATTACTAATGAAACACTGTAACTAGAAGAAACTAAATGTAAGGTCTTTAAATTGCGCACGTGATAGATTATTAATTACTGAAACTGTTGGGAACTGAAATTACTTTGACTATTACGTTACAAACTCATCTTCATTATTTAGGATAATCTCAGACACAAACTGACAAGCAACAGTTTAACGCTTTCTTTTAATACATTTCATGATGAATTAAGTAGGCAATACGGCGTGTGACGTAAGAACAAATGATGAGACAGGAATATCCCAACTTATCAATGTACCTAAATTAAACTTTTTTCTCCATAATTTACTAAGTACAAGATTCAAGAGGACATCATGAAAATTCCATAGATTACGCCCTAGCACTAAATTACAAACATCCTACACTTCAATTATGACTAGAACATTTTTTTTCTTTCGAATGAAATAACTGTTTTCATTGCTAACACAGAATTATTTCAACATGTCACAATACATCTGTTCTAAAACACACTTTTAACACGTTTGGCAACGGTTTTGAATAACAAGAACAAATTACATAAAACCAAATAATCTATACAATGAAAATTCATAGTTTACACAGTATACCGAACAATTTCTTAGTTATCCAAACATCAATAAAATCAATAATATATTTTTTTAAGAAAAGAAAAATAATTTTTTACTCCATGCTTTAACACTGAAAACATTTTACTCGAATAGTTACTTTCATATATTAAAACTGGTGTTCTTCATTTTACTTTAACGCTCCGTAAAGAAAACGGAATTACAACTTCATTATTCTACACACTTCTACAAAATATTAAAACATATTCGTTAACCATAAACTATAGGTTTTGTACCACGTTACTTGATTTCTTTGGTCACCTAGGGTCCCTCGTCTTACATTTGCTACCTGGGTCCTCTTTCAATTTTAGGAATTATCCTTGGCTTTTGTGGGCGCACCATGATGGTCAAACCCGCTTCTGTTGCTTCGCCGACGAAGTCATCCATAGTTAGGGTATTTAGGAGCACCCCAACTGCTCCTTTTGATATGGCCCCATAGATGGGCCCTGGCCCACCATTTCGGATGGCGAGTTTCGAAGCTGTTATTCCCATGACTTAAAACTAAACATACAGGCAATTTTGGGCGTAAAAGTTGGGGTACTGTCTTCTTTTCCCACAGGAACATTACCGTATCAAACTCTAGGGGACGAGTGTGTTTCCTCACGAATGGTTAATCCCTTGGGCGTCGTCAGTTCTGGCCCGTTTGTCTCGGAGAAAGGGCGCTAAGGTTTACTCCTTGCGGGTCCTTCTTGAATGACTGGTTCACGCCCCCCCCCCCCCCCTCCCGGTTGCTATTATTCTCGACATCATCGTCCGGTTTTTCTTCTTAATTTTTTCTAAGGATATCCATTCGTTATTTATCTTCTTTCGTTGTGCTTTTTAACTGCCTTTTCTTCCGAGTTTTTCTTTTCCTCTTCCCCGAGATGTCTATTTCTTGCCTCTCATGTGTCATTCGTTTTTCTTATTTCATCATTGTTCATGTCCCAAGTCAGTTTTTGGCAGCGGCGGAACTCAGTCTTTTGCTCATTATTACACTTACTTCTAATCCCCTTTATCCCACGCTGCCACCAATTTGTCACTATGTGTGGTAATTGAATATAAATGATGAAAGGCGGTTATTCAGACGACTTTTACAGGGTAAGAGGATTTATTGTCCAAGTTAATTTGCACAGAAGCATGAGCAGAAATCTTCTTCAAAGTGAACAGAAGCAATATATGTGCTTTGCTGACTTTTAAATTACTGGAACAGTTTACCAAAATGGTAGTTAACAATGAATCACTTGTGATTAACAGACACATTCGGGGAGAACAGACTTAGAGGGGAAACGGTTAAGCTAATAACATATGCCCATAATACTGGGCGTCTCGTGGCGTATCAACGTCATCCATGGTTGAGATAAGCCTGCCATGACAGATGGGCCTACTAAGGGTTGACCACTCATGACTTGAGCTTGACCTGAACTCGATTCCAATTCGAACTTTGACTGCCTATAGTCTTGGTTTCCAACCTGTTTGTATTTCTCACACACTAGTGTGGGGTTATACGGGCTTGTCTAGCCTCTGGGAAGCGGTGGAAGGCGATGCAACTGCATTAGGATTGATCTTACCTCCTTTCCGAAACCTATCCCCGTGTACACGTGTGCTTGGGTCAATGGGAAAGAGATTTGACTTAGTAATGTGACTGATTATCAAGAATGGACGCCAACCGATACAACGCTTGGCTAATGTTCATTGAGCAACCCAGATCATCGAGGTCATACAGCAACATCGTTGTGTCTGCAGTCGTCTCATTGTTATTTTCTTTCATCACACAAGTAAATTGTCTCATATTAATATTTCTTGTTCTGTAACTCTACTCATAGTATATACTGTATGAATATATATATATATATATATATATATATATATATATATATATATATATAAATATAAATATATAAATATATATATATATATACATAATATATATATATATATATATATATATATATATATATATATATATATATATATATATATATATATATATATATATATATACATATACCCACAGAGCAGTAATAAAGATATTTAGTCATCATGAAATATATGCAGAGCAGGTATCTCAAAGCTAATTTGTAATAACTAAATGATCCATTTCTCAAAATCTGGCTTTAATGAGCATCTGATAGATAGGTCCTTTCACATTTTTATAAACTCCATTATATTATACATAATTTGGTTCCTTATAGAAAGAGGAAACATTTTCGTATGAGGTATTTTTTATGATAAATATCATGGTTTTCAATAAATCTGCGTTAAACCTGATATTTAACCAGTACGAATGTCGATTTTCCATGTTTGAGTGAATTTTTCAACCAAAAAAAAAAAAAAAAAAAAAACACGCATTGAAGTTGAGGAGATTGTAAAAAAAAAAAGAAAAAAAAATGCATTTTCTTAGCAACAGTTAAAATAGGGCACCCATCTAGCACAAATACTTGAAATGATTTGATTCTCGGAATGTGGCAAGTACGTTATAGCCTGGCAACTATTTTGATGATGTCATCACTTCACGGCCACCACTGAAATTTTGTAAGACTCACTTTTCTAAGACTCCTGTGTCAAGTAGAAACGGAATAAACTCGTAATACTTTTGCGCTCTTCGGATAAATAAATCCTGTCTTGGGTTTTTGATTAATACCTACCATCTCTAATCTGTCTAATTTTGATAACAGAGTTCGTGATTAACAGCATCAAAAGAATGAAAAGCCTGAAGACTAATATAGTGTCATAAGTTGAAGACAAAAAAAAAACCTATTGCCTTCAGCATATCCATTCAAACGCTTTTCCAGAAGTCATTCAAAAACTATGTAAGTAAAGATTCCGTGGTTTTATTCAGATATTAAGTAAAAAAATGGGAATTTTAAAATCAGTAATAACCAAATTAAAACAACATTAACAAAAACAGCAGCAACAACAACAACAAACATAATAATAATAATAATAATAATAATAATAATAATAATAATAATAATAATAATAATAATAATAATGAGAGAGAGAGAGAGAGAGAGAGAGAGAGAGAAGAGAGGAGAGAGAGAGAGAGAGAGAGAGAGAGAGAGAGAGAGAGAGAGAGAGGGGGGGGGTAAAATAACTGACTGGATGCCATTTATAGAAATAAATAATCATTCAGTTTGAAGTTGGAAAGCTATTTTTCCTTGTAATTGATGAACCCAGGAAACTGAGTGCAACTACTTGAGTGGAATCTGGAATGAAGCTTCCTTTCACTGGCGTCCCTTTGCATCAAACTTTGATGTTACCGAGGGACTTGATTGCAACGGCCCATTCGAGATTCAACTCTTAATCAGTAGGACAATTTTAGTTGTGTCTACTTTGAAATAAAAGTACATTTTTTTTTCTGTTGCGTAGATTATTCAATTTTTTTTATCAATAAGAATATAGTCGATAATTATATTATCGCTACATTATTTTTCAATTCATGATGTATTGCTCTCTTGTCTTGGAACAAAACAAGAGAGCGATTGTTTGAACGAAAGCACTAAATACGTGCTTCAAATTGATATAATAGCTAACCATAAAGGTAATAGTAAGGGTAAATAAATAAACAGTGATATGAAAATGCTTCTTAGGTGACTCTAGATTTGATAGTACTTTTTTCCTCTGATGCAAAAAATGTTTTGCATCTAGATAAGTTCCATATTCAAATGTGATAATGTACAGCAGATACGTAAATAATAACATTACACACACTCAAAATTAGTACTTATCTAAGTCCAACCCCAACTCTCCTCTCTCTCTCTCTCTCTCTCTCTCTCTCTCTCTCTCTCTCTCTCTCTCTCTCTCTCTCTCTCTCTCTCTCTCTCTACAATATTGTTAGAGCGACGGCGATTAAACTAACAGCATCCTCAGTAGGTATGATTGCTTTAACATTTAATACATCATGCCTTAGATCAGCAACCACTCCCATTAAAAATAGAAACCTTTGCCTATCAATGATAACTTGCTCCTTCACGCGTGTTAGATGTTCTTTGCTCTGACCATGATTATATCACCAACCAGCTAAAATTGCTCTTCATATTCACTGCCACGTAATCCAATAAATAGAAACGTTCCTTATTGAATATTCATTATAGCACATTAAAAAGATGGAGGAAATAATATGTACAAGAATAAGTCAGACTATTCACTGTATATGTAAATAAAGGAAAAATGAGCTGTAACCACATTGGGATCAAATACAATACTATGTGGCCAGTCAAAGGATCCAATAATTCTTTAGTGGTAATATATCAAATAGCAGCTGGTGCCTTTGCCAGCCAACTATATATATATATTAATATATATATATATATATATATATATATATACTATTATATATATATTATATATATATATATATAAATATAATATATATATATGTATATTACTATATATATATTATAATATATATATATATATATATATAAATGTATATATATATATATACTATATATATAATATATATATATATATATTATATATATATATTATATATATATATAATATATATATATATATATATATACATATATATATATATATATATATATATATATATGCATAAATACATATATATATATATATATTATACTATATATTATATATACTATATAAATCACCCACAAAATATAGCATATCTTCCACAGACCCAGAAGAATAAACAATGAAATATTGCATGTAGAATGTACACAATACTTTAGAAATGATTCCCACTCATTTCTTCTTAACACCACTGCAAGTAAAATACAGAATACTCAAAGTAAAAAAAAAAAAAGATTATATCAACATCAGTCCTTACACAAACTAATCAATAACCTCACACTGCTTGCGGGCAATACGGGCTTTTTGGGCGGGACAGAGGTAGGAATAGATATTCCTTCATCACTCGATTTTACTTGTCCGGGTTTACGTCACAATTTCGCCCACACAAACTCACCACCACCGTTTCGCCATTGAAACTTGCAACTTTCGACCGGTGTCCACTAGCCGTTTACCCGAGAAAATCATTCATCTTCCTGCCCTTCAATTATAACATTAAGTATAAGGTATTCACATTTACACATTCTCTAACACTGCCTATCTTCAAGGCTGAACCCAAATCCCGCAGCCACTTTGCCATTCGGGAACCGCCCTGGCCCAGCAATAAGGAATCATATAAATACAAGAATAATACAGCATCAGCCCGACGGATCTCACCTGACCTATTTAAACTACCTCTTCAGGCACCACATTTATGTGTGCCTGATGATGTCCAGACACTGCGCCAATAATAATGCTTTTGCATCACAACTGCGTTAGATTTAACCATCTTTACTCGGTATGGACCCAAATACACTGGCTTCAGTTTGTGTTTCCTAGGTTGTAATCGTTTCAAATACACACGATCGCCCACAAATACTTTTACCGGTGCGGTTTTGAACCTACCATCATACTTTGAGCTGTGTTTTTAATTAGCTCTTATCAAAAACCTTTCATTGGTGTTCATTACTTTCCTCAAAAGATTTGATAAATATACACGGTATTGCCTCAGTTGAATACTTTGGCAATTGTTACGAATTAATGAGTACTGTATATGGTAACACAGGATCCTGTCCCCTAGACTAAAAAGAAAGGCGTGTCCCTGAGCGAAGCATTATATACAATGCTCAAAGCTAGCTTAGCAGTAGGAAGCATGGCGTGCCAATGAAGTGGGTCATCAGCCACTAAGTAACATAAAATTCAGACTACTTCCCTATTATGATATTCCACCAAGCCATAAGCTGAAGGCCTATATGCGGTCACTGGAAAGTGTTCAATGTTCACCAAGTTCGTGACCGGTTTCACCACCTTATTTATAAACTCGAGACCATTATCACTTGTCAAAATTTTCGGGGCAACAAAACCTGGTAATGAAAGAGCACAGCGCCTAGGCTAAGGAATTCATTGATTTATCCAACATTGGATAAGTGTGAGTGTACCGAGCAAATGCATCCACAAATACACATATATACTTAGGTTGTGGTAAACCAGTAGGAAATGGTCCTATCACACCCATATACACTATAAAAAAAATTAATAGGAATCACTGTTCGCACTCTTTCCATTAATTCCTCTTTTTTCTGTCCTTTTCGGACTTCTTTTATGTCCCAGCCTCCCAAGTTAATCAAACCTGCATCATCAGGCCATTCATTCTAGACACCCCTGGTCATGGCATCGGCCACCCACATATATTCACCTTCACCGCTCATATCTCTCTCTCTCTCTCTCTCTCTCTCTCTCTCTCTCTCTCTCTCTCTCTCTCTCTCGTATTCTGACTGCTCCTCGGGATAATTCATATCCCGTTCGCAATTTTTCTCTATTTTGATGGGGGTCTTCAATATTTTGGATACGTTCTTCGTTCCTCTTTCGTGCCCTAGTTGTTACTCCTAATACTGCACCTATGAGAGGGTATCAGCTGCCTTGTTAGCTTTACATACTTTGTGGTGAAAAGCCTTTATATTAAACTCTAACAATCTCTCAATTCATCTCGCTTGTTGAAAGGTCAAATACCCTTGTAAAAAGAGGTCACGTAAGGGGGCGATGATCATTTTGCAACTCAAGAGACTGACCTGTGGAAATTTTCCCAAACGTGATCAAAGAAAATTATCAGAAAAGACCAAAAGCCTAATAAAGAAAAGATTGGAATATAAAGGTAAAATCCATGAGAGATGAAATAGATTTAGCAAAATTATCAAAAATGAAAAGCAAGCTAAAATCTCAAGACGTTCTTAAACACAAGTAGATCGAAACTGAGGATATACTTATGAAAGGAAGACTCATCAAATTGAATAACAGGAGATATTGAACAAGTAGGGAACATATATTTGCTTTAAAGGATGAAAATGAATTATCAACAATATCAACAGAGTAATAATAATTGCAGAGGAATTCTATATAATGGTACAGAATAGTGATATAATAGATAACTTTACCCATAGAAGTAATGAAACGCCTGAGCCAGTGACAAGAGTACCAGTAGGAGTAGTAAAGAATGCATTAAAAGGCATGAACAGAAGCAAAGCAACAGAAGATGGCTTAATAATTGATTTAATAATAGATTGAGGGGGGGGGGGAGTGAATTAATGGTAGTAAAACTCGCTGAACTTTACATGAAATTTCGGCAAGAATGGCCAATATTTAGAGACCGGATAAAGTTTATCATCATACTAATTTACAAAAAAAAAAAAAAAAAAAAAAAAAAAAAAAAAAAAAAAAATAGACACATTAGACCTGAAAAATTACCGCCCAATGAGTTTACTTTCCGTAATATATAATATATTTAGAAAAGATCATATTGGACCGATTAGAGAGACAGCTAGATTTTTATGAAGTAAGACAGCAGACAGGATTTATAAAAGGATATTCAACTACTGATCATAATCAGCCAATGGAAAAATCAACAGAATATGACAAACAACTATCTTATTTTTTCTTGACTATGACAAAGCTTTTTATTCCGTCAAAACCTCAGCATTCATAAAAGCCCCCAGAGAAAGGAAATTGATGAATCCTAAGCTAAAATGCTTGAAGATATCTATACAAGAGTTACAGCCATCTAAAAACTACATAAAGAGAGTAAGAAATTTTTCCTAGATTATTCAAACCGTGCCTAGAAGAAGTTTTTTTTATGAATTTAGATTGGGAAAATATAAAAATTATTACAAATGAGAAATACCTTAACAACTTAAGATTTGTAGCTGACAGTTGTGTTTAGTGAATCGTTGGAGGAATTACAAAAGATGAAAGAGGATTTTAAAATAGAAAGCAAAAATGTAGGACTGACAATGAATATGGATAAAAACAAGGATATTGTTTAATGAAAATACAGCGACACAATAAATAAGTTATGGACAAACCTCCAAGGATTGTTAATGATTATATGTACTAAGGACATACAGTAAATGTATCCCCAGGTCACGAAACCAAAATCAAAAGAAGGATAAGCTTTGGATGGAAAGCTGTTGGTAAACAAAATGTGATTATGAAATTTCAAATGCCACTTTCTCTAAAAGGAAAAATATTTCATTTGATGGGCATGCCAGTATTAACTTGCCCATCGAAAAACGTGGAGCCTTACTAAAGCCTTAGAATATAAGCACGTTACAACTCAAACAGCTATATGGATACGGCATCAAAGTAAAGAAAAGGATATTCTAACAACATGTAAGAAAATTGAATAGACATGAGCAAAACA
This sequence comes from Palaemon carinicauda, assembly GCF_036898095.1. NCBI lineage: Eukaryota > Metazoa > Arthropoda > Malacostraca > Decapoda > Palaemonidae > Palaemon > Palaemon carinicauda. Next base: position 54,277,599 of record NC_090745.1, on the reverse strand, counting down.
TTTAATGGACAGATGATAGATGGACAATAAGAATAACAATAGGACCCTATATATTGCAAAAAAAAAAAAAAAAAAAATCAGGGGAAGGAAGAAAAGACGATGGATTAATGAACTAAGATAGTTTGTCGATGTAGACCTTGGGTAGACGCGAGGGGGAAGGCCATGTCTAAGGCCTTTGTTTTTCAGTGGACTAGTAGCGGTTGATGATGACGATATGATGAAGAGGATTTAGATTCAAAATGTAAATGTAACCCATGTGCCCAACTAATTTGCGATTAAAGATGCTACTCAGATAAATTAAGGTTATAACTTTGTGGGTGGTATTCATCATAAGTTTTAAAAAGGTAACGGAATTTCACTACAGCCAATTATTTACCAAAATATATATCATTTTTCAGACAAAAGGCATTACTTGTGTCTACTTCAGCCCGTAAAATTCATTTAAGGGAAAATATAGACAACAAAATGTTTTTGAGACAGTGAGTCATGCAGATACCTTTGTAGCTTAAGAAGCTCATCTGTTTGCGCTTCAAAAGTTTAATCTAATGGTAAAAGGGATGTTTGATACTAAATTGTTCGATGGGCAATTAAAAAAAATCAATTGTTATGTAGCTGGTATGAAAGTTTAATCTCTCTCTCTCTCTCTCTCTCTCTCTCTCTCTCTCTCTCTCTCTCTCTCTCTCTCTCTCTCTCTCTCTCTCTCTCTCTTTTGATTCTATTTTTCCTTTCATCTTCTTCTCTTTCTACTCAAGCTCTCATCTAGCTTAAGTAATCCATGAAATATTTTTTCTCCCTCGCCTCATGATATGTCATACTATTGTATCTCATTCTGTCATTATTATTATTATACTTAGTGTCATTGTTCAAATATGATAAATAATATTTATTTGTACTATATTTGCCATCCCTGATTCCTCTTCCAATGACTAACGCCTTCGACTTGTATCGCCTTTTCGTCTCCACTTCTTACTATTTCTCAAAAAACTTAGCTTTAAACAAAACTATTTAATGGGGTCACAATCGACCCAAGTCATCACAGAGGTGTGGCATATGCGTGACAAAATAAAACTTAAAAATGAGGTAATAGTATAGAAAACATTGATAGTTGCTGATGTCCCTAGCAAGCATAATTTGTTAAAATTCATGTGAGAAATAAAAAAAAAAAGGTATAACATGATCCAATCGGATAATTAATAAGAAGAACGATATAATTTCTCTTTAAAGTTCAATCCCAGCACATAGAAATTGGGGCTAATTTAGATATGTTCTATGACTTTGATTTAGATGAATGTTATGAATACCAATCCTTCGTGTCTTAAAAAAAAAATAAAAAATGAAATCAACCTAAATTCTACCATAACCGTAACACATGAAAGCAATATTTTAATTTCATATGACAGAAGTTAATGAACTCGTTTGTGTATCTTACGCATATGTATTTATGTGTGGGAATGTATGAGTTTGTGTGTGTGTGGAGAGAGAGAGAGAGAGAGAGAGAGAGAGAGAGAGAGAGAGAGAGAGAGAGAGAGAGAGAGAGAGAGCTCTGACGGTTACCGACATAAAGGATCTAACCGTAAAAGCATCAAAAGCAATTTTTTTTTTTCTGGTCAAAAAGTCAAGTTACTTGAAGCTGGGGAAACTATAGATGACCTTATTTGTTTCACAAAATATAATAAGTTTCTCGATCATATTTTGTTGTCTACAGGGAAATATGGTGATTATTGGGCGGGGCTGTGCTTTGCTCTGTTAAGTTGAAACTGAAGTAAAAGATATATATATATATATATATATATATATATATATATATATATATATATATATATATATATATATATATATATATATATATATATATATATATATATATATATATATATATATATATATATATATAAATTAACGTATGTGTTATGAAGTTACGAAAAATACTATAGATATTAACGTGCGAGGTAAAAAATAACATTAAATCCAATAATATATGGTACCTAAACGGTAAGAATGAAAAACAAACAAAACTATTGCGAAGCCGGCGGGAAAAATTACGTTAGCAATGAAATATGAAACTCCGAAACGCGCGAAGTGTACTTTGTAATTCAATAAACTTTCTTATCAATCTAGAGCACTTTGTTTTGTCCTTACAATGCTTAAATTAAGTAGAAACTATCACGCTGAAAAAAAGAGAGATTTTCGTAACTACAAAAGGACTTTGGCAATATAAGAGCCATTTCATTCACATAGCGTATAGTCATTAACTCATTGCTTAAATACCTGTGTGATTATGAAACGTGAACTTCAACATTGTCACAATGCTGAAAAATGCTATTTTTTTTAACATATCATTATCTTTGCAACTGATTGCAGCTATAATACATATATTCGTCAGCAGTAATGTTATGAAAATTTAATATGGCTAATACTACCGGCATATAGGAATTGGAATATTGCCCAAATTATTTCCTTAAAGGGTGATACATGTCTTGTGGGGCGAGATGTCTTTTACGTTTTTTTTATTGATTTTTTACTTTATTATCTTGTTAGTATGACAGTTAAGTGTTCTGCGTTGGTTTGCTCTAACGACTACAAAAAATAAGGTTCCAACATAAAACATTGATTTCAAAAGAACACACTCATAGGGACCAGTGGGTGGTTGCATGTCGCCGCACAAATGCTATCAACACCGAGAATGATCTAAGGTGTTAAATTTATCTCAATCAAAGACCTGTAACAATGATATGACCTTTCTGTTCGAAAGCATATGACAAACAATAGCGATCAGCTAGTTCATTACCTCCATATTTGTCATATGGCATATCATTTCAGGCTTTGTGACATCTTGAGTAATTTTAGTTTCCAATTTGCGTAGAAATTGCCTGGTCTTTACCGAGTAGTATGTAGTGTCTATCATGTCAGATAAGACCGTGATATCTATTATTCTTGTAAAACAATACTTGTTTACCTATATTGATTGACTGATTGATTGATTGATTTAAAGTTTTCTAGCATGATATCCAGACAGCGAAGTGTTCTGTTGGACGGAGTTTAACAATTCCCTTTCTAATCTGCTCTTGATCTTATTTTAAGTGTTCATTACTTCTCTTATATTTTATCAATATCCTTGTTTCATTTCTTCACAAGGCTTTTTTTTTTGCTCTTTGACCCTTTGGGCTTAGAGCATCGTGATTTTCCAACTAGGGTTATAGGTTTGCCCTTCATAATAATAATAATAATAATAATAATAATAATAATAATAATAATAATAATAATAATAATAATAATAATAATAATAATAAAAGGGCCTAATATCTGTTTCCTCATAACTGCTGCCCGAAGATTATTTTCGTGCTGTAATATCAAAATTTCTAGGTAAATGCATATTGTGAAATTGTCCAATATATTCCTTGTGCAGCTGCCGTTCATTCGTTTTCCTTCTCTATATGGTGAAGTGATAGCTTTATTAAAATTTTCTAGACTTAACATGGGTTTTATTCTAGTTTACTAAGTACAGCCATCTGAAATGATTATGCACGGCAGAGGAATTTATATTTAGTCAAATTGTTTGCAGTGGATTTATTGCTATCAATATTGAGAGGTATTCATGGCTTGTGTGAATATCTGTATAAACAAGGTTAAATGGGAAAAAAATTTTCACAGACACACACATATATATATATGTATATATATATATATATATATATATATATATATATATATATATATATATATATATATATATATATATATATATATATATATATATATATATGCATTGGTTGCTTACCAGAATCCATGAAATATCGCAGGAAGTTGGGCTCAAGATAAGTAGAAGAGAACAGAGTATGTGTTGGAAGATGAAATATCATCGGAAGTAAAAAGAATTAATGAGGAAGAATCATTTAAGTATTTAGGAGCTATGGTATCCTAAACAGGGTCTTTATAAGTAGAGTTTTGGGGAAGATTAAAAAAAAGAAAATGAGATAGTGGCTAGGTTAAGAAAAATTTGGAAATCAAATCCCCTGAAATTACATATAAAAATAAGACTGTATACCAGTTTAGTGAGATCGGTGTTACCTTATGGACATGAGTCCTGTTATGACAATGGAATAATCTCCAATAGATTTAGCAGATTTGAGAACAATGCCCTCAGGAGGATATTGGGAGTTAAAGGGCAGGAAAGGATTAGAAATAAAACTATAAGAGCGATTACTCGAATGACTTATGTTGATGAGATCATGATGAGGGGTAGATTGAGATGGTTTGGACATTTTCGCATTCTCCAGGAGAGATTACTTCACCAAACGTTCAGTTGGGTTTCAAAAGGCACTAAACAAGCTGGAAGCCCCAGACATATATGGCTGAGGACTGTGAAGCGCAAAGTATGAAATGATGAATGGAGAAGTATGGAATTAAAAGCTGAAGCTAGAGACGAATGGTGAAATCCAACGGAGGTCCTTTGCGTCAATAGGCGTAGGAGGAGATGATGATGATATATGGGTGTGTGTATATGTGTATATATGTGTGTGTGTCTGTGTGTGTATGAGAGAGAGAGAGAGTAAAAAGATAAAAAATTGCATATATAAAAATCGTGATTTTCACGTTTTGTTTTCAAATAAACAACAAACGTCTTATAATATAGAATTTACTTTGCCAAGTGATCTCAACCCTAGGGGAAAATTATTCATATAATAAGTATATCTGTCCGGCCATGGATTCCTACCTTAACGCTGAGTAGAAATATAAGAAACTGGAAGACTGAAACCAGTTTGATATGAAGACAATTGGGAGTTAATTCAGATTCTGTAGTTTATATTCTTGCAGATTTCCAATTTTTGACCCAGAATCGCAAATGTTATTGATACTGATCCAACCGTGTGTCACACAATTGTATATAATTATTTTGTATATATTATGCTTGTATCTGCGCTCTTCCCTCGCACTAAAAAGAACCTGAATGACCATGTCTCCGGTTTTGCTCTGTAACATTGTCTGTCTCTCGAACAGGTTATGTCCTGTTGCCTTGAGGTTTTGTATATAAAGAAGAGTGTTCCTTAATAAAAAACTCAGTTGATTGCATCCTGCCTTTGAGTTCACAACCCTCACTCGGCACCGTTACATTGGTGACCCCGGAAGTCAACTCGCTCCCACTGCCTTCCACCCCCACCTCCCTCGCCCCTCCATCGTTGGTACTATGACGGACTCTACTACAGCAGTTGGCACTGCGGCCGCCCCATTGAAACTTTCACCTTTCGCCAGCGGAGAGGCGTTTGCTTGGTTTCAGCGCGCAGAAGTCCAGTTTCGTATCAGGGACGTGACTCGCTCGACCACCAAAGCGGATTATGTTCTCGCGGCGATACCCGAGGACACCTTCCCAGATATATCTGACTGGCTTTGTGAACAAGGAGACACCCCAATAGCGTATGACGCCCACAAAACATACCTTCTGCAGCAGTACTCGCCGTCGCCAGCCGCCCGTATATCAAAGCTTTTTCAGCTCTCGCAACAACCGTTTGGGGACCAAAGGGCTTCACTTGCCCTCAGGGAAATGACCAGTATCGCTCGCCTTCAACCTGCCGCAGACGGCTCTCCTCGTGAGGGGAACCTACTTCGTGCCCTTTGGATACGCCGTTTACCCGAACCTGTACGCGCTGCCATACCCGATGTCGATAGTTTACCCATAAAGGATTTGATGACCAAAGCCGACGCCCTTATGGACAGCCACTTCAAGACCTCCATCAACGCTTCCACCCCTGACGACGAGGATGCCTATTCAACGTCAACCGAAGCTGACATGAATGCCGTAGGACATGCACGCCTACCTCGTGACGTGCCGAAGCGGCGACAAAGCCGCCCACCACCCACCAATCGCTCGCGCCCCAACGAACGACTTTTACAGCCACTTACTACCTCCCATCCGCCGCAGTTTTGCTACTACCACTTCAGATTCGGGGCAACCGCGAAGAAATGTGCCAAGGATTGTCAGTGGCCAAAAAAAGTGTAAGTAGGCCATCGCTTGTGGCGGTGGCCTCCCATGTTTCTAATCTTTTCTTTTTACAGGATGCAGGAACGGGCATGCGATTTTTGGTAGACACGGGTGCTTGTCGTTCTCTTTTGCCAAGGAAACTGTTCAAGGCACGACGTAGTCTGTCTACATCTGCCGACGTCCGCTTGGTAGCTGCCAACGGATCTGCGATACCCACCTACGGTTACGAGAGCCTCACATTATCGTTAGGAAACGGTAAATTCAATTGGAAGTTTCTCGTTGCTGACGTCACAATGCCAATCCTCGGTGCGGATTTCCTCTCTCATTTCAACCTTCTGGTCGATGTCGCCCACCGACGATTGGTCAACGCAGACTCGTACTTGTCGACACCTCTTCAACCCGCCCCCTCTAACCTCGCTCTCCACATCAGCGCACCCACGGATGCCTACGCCCAGAACTTCGCCAAGCGCTCACGGTTCCTGCCAAGCACGGTATTTATCACCATATCAAGACGACGGGACGCCCAGTCTTCGCAAAATTTTGATGTCTGGCACCGGAACGATTGGCAGCCACCAAACAGACGTTCGCCGAAATGGAGGAAATGGGCCTTTGCCAAAAGGCCTCCAGCCCATGGTCGTCACCCTTACACATCGTTCTGAAGAAAGACGGCTCCCTCTGTCCGTGCGGGGATTACAGGCGCCTGAACAGGCAAACAGAACCGGATCACTACCCCCTCCCAAACATTGCCGACGTGACCTCCTACCTGCACAAAGCGAAGGTTTTCTCTACGCTCGACCTCCTGAAGGGGTATTATCAGGTGCCTATGAACCCAGAAGACATCCCCAAGACCGCCATCACCACTCCGTTTGGTACATACACCTTCAATTACTCCTGTTTTAGCCTTCGTAATGCTGGGGCAACGTTTCAACGTCTCATGGATGGCATCTTAGGGGACCTCCCTTTCTGTGTATGTTATGTGGACGACATACATGTGTTCTCCTCCTCAAAAGAGGAACACCTCCGTCACCTGCGCATCGTGCTCGACCGCCTGCAACAAAACGGCCTTGTAGTCCAGTACGACAAGTGTACCTTTGGTGCCAACGAAGTGTCGTTCTTAGGGCACCGTATCACTCCTGAAGGAGTCCATCCCCTCCCTGAGAAGGTAGCAGCCATTAAGAAATTCCCCGCGCCCTCGACCGTCAAAGCTCTGCAGGAATTCTTGGGCATGATCAACTATTATCACCGTTTTCTGCCAGCCATTGCCGCCACTCTTGCTCACCTCTACGCCTCCCTCAAGGGCAAGCCAAAGGACCTGAAGTGGGGTCCCCTTTAAGAAGCAGCCTTCTGCAATGCAAAGAAGGCCCTATCAACTGCTGCGGCTCTCACTTTTCCTATCCCACACGCCCCTCTCCTTCTCTCCACTGATGCCAGCGACGTTGCTATTGGTGCAGTACTCGAGCAGGTGGTCAAAGGCTCGCCCCGCCCATTGGCCTTCTTCAGCAGAAAACTGTCCAAGGCAGAATCGGGTTATTCTACCTTCGATCGAGAATTGCTGGCCGTGCACTTGGCTGTCCGTCACTTTCGCCATTTCTTAGAAGGTACGCCCTTCATCATTCGCACAGACCACATGCCTCTGTTGCACGCCTTCACTCGACAGTCTGACGCCTGGTCCGCCCGTCAACGCCGACATCTCTCCGCCGTGGCTGAATACAATAGCACCCTCCAATACCTCCCTGGGAAAATGAATCCCGTTGCCTATGCCCTGTCAAGAAACACGTTGGCTGCCATTCAACTGGGATTGGATTACAACGCCCTGGCTGAAGCCCAACGACAGGATCCCGAGTATCAAGCTTGTAGGACATCCTGCACGTCCCTCCGTTGGGAAGATTTTCCCCTCGAAGACTCCAACACCACCCTCCTCTGTGACGTCAGTACTGGTAGACCGCGACCTTAGATTCCTGCTCCCATGCGCCGACAGGTGTTTGATTTCATTCACGGCCTTTCACATCCCTCGTGCCGTTCTACTGCACAGCTGCTGAAGGCAAAGTTCATTTGGCACGGCATTTCTAAGGATGCTAAGGATTGGTTCCGCGCCTGTACTTCTTGCCAAACTTCCAAAGTACATCGACACACGGATTCAGGAGTGGGCACCTTTCCTCAACCTCAGCGTCGTTTCGCACACATTCACGTCGACGTTGTAGGCCCCCTACCCACATCACAAGGACATCGTTACCTGTTTACCGTCATCGACCGCTCCACTCGTTGGCCTGAAGCCATTCCCATGGAAACTGCAACGTCCGCCTCATGTACATCTGCCTTACTCTCTGGATGGATTTCAAGATTCGGTATCCCTGAGCATATTACTTCTG
>NC_090745.1:54261753-54264253 GCF_036898095.1 Palaemon carinicauda | reverse complement strand
AAACCATGCGCTGTTGGTTTAATTCCCCAGTAGGTACCACATTCCATGATATCACCTTGCCGTTTGGCAATAGTTCATCTTCCTATATTGCCCACTATAAATCCAGTATCGATTCTTCCCCCTATGGAATTACTATCTTGACCATCTCAATTTGAAAATGACCTCTTCACTTCTGTATTCTGTATTCCCATCACTAGCCTGTACATCCTTTGTGCTATTCCAAGTTCCTCTCTCTCCGCTTTAATATTCAATAGTTACTCAAAATATTCTCTCCATCTCCTCTTCATGTATTCTCCCCCATACGCTATATTTCCATCTCTATCAAGAATGACTAGGTGTTTCACCGAATCCTGTCTTTTCCTTTTCCTTAAGTTGTAAATTTTATAGTTATCATTTTTTTCTTCCCTTTGTTCCTAGTCTTTATTTGATTAACATGCACATACACACACACATACACATACACACACACACACACACACATATATATATATATATATATATATATATAGATATATATATACATATATATATATATATATATATATATATATATATATATATATATATATATATATATATATATATGCATATATATATATATATATATATATATATATATATATATATATATATATATATATATATATATATATATATATATGTGTGTGTGTGTGTGTGCGTGTATATATATATATATATATATATATATATATATATATATATATATATATATATATATATATATATATATATATATATATATATATATATATATATATATATATATATATTTATTTATTTATTTATATATTAGCAGAACAGCACAGGACTTGCAAGACTTGCTTACTAGAATGAATGAAATATCAATTGAGGTTGAACTCAAGATAAATAAAATAAAGAGAGAAATGATGAGAACAGAATATGCAATGAAAGATTAAATGAAATTGGAAGGATAAATTATAAATGAGGCGGAATTATTTAAATATACAGGAACTATGATCTCTAATAAAGGATCTATAGAATTAGAGTTTAATGAAATATTGAAAAAATCAAATCAGACAATGGCAATAATAAGTAAAGTTTGGAAAACAAATCACCCGAAATTGCTTATAAAAAATCACTCTATATATCAGTTTAGTGAGATCGGTGTTACTATATGAGCATGAGTTGTGGCCTGACAATGAAACTATATCCAGCATATTTTGTACATTTGACAGAAAAACCCTCAAAAGGATATTGGGAGTTAAATGGCAGGACAGGATTAGAAGCGAAACCATATGAGAGATTACTCGAGTGCCATGTGTTGATGAGATCACGATGAAGGGTAGATGGGGATGATTAGGGTATGTTCTTTGCATTCCACAAGAGAGATTTATTCACCAAATTTTAAACTGGGCTCCACAGGGCAGTAGACGAGTTGGAAGACAGAGGACTACATGACTGAATACTATGAAGAGTGAAGTAGGAGATGATGAATGGAGGAACATTGATTTAAAAGCTCAAGAGAGAGGAGCCTAGCAAAATCTGACAGAGGTTCGTTGCGCCAATAAGTGTAGGAGGAGATAATGATATATAAAACTCAAAGCATCACATAATAATGATTTTCAGATGCATAAGTAACAAACTAGGGCAAGTTAAAAGAATAATCGAATCCTGAAAATTCAAAACTTTCTGAGACATCGTCTTCAGAGGAGTAGTGTAGTATTATAAATGGTTTCCAATGTTTGTAAGAGTAAGAGTACAAGCGAACTTATAAACATTTCGAAAGAAAAAAGGGGGATGGGAGCCCTGGATGGGAGGAGTCCATATCCCATTGATGAGAATAAAGACTTCACAAAATGACAGTTCATATTTTCAGATGATTGCCCTTGAGCCCGTGAAAAAGAAAACATCTTAACTTATTCTTCATAATTAATCTCTTTTTACACACTTATTTTTACTCTTTTTTAAATATGTATCCTCCCTACTCAAGTTATGATTGTAGGGAAATTATTTCTATAACTCGAACGGGCAATAACAATACAATGTAGGATACTTTAAAGTTCTTACAAACATCCACAACCTTTTTATCTTAAAGTTATAGGATTTTTTTTTTTTTCATATTCATTATAACCAACTTTTTTTTAGATATACCTAGGTCCCTGCAGTCAAGAAAAATAATTATAGATATTCCAACTCCGGTAAGGCAAACTTAAATACGTTGTCGGTCCAAAATAAACAAATGGCTTGTAATGATTTTGGGGTTCCCCTTCCAGCCAATCCCCATTCCTATTATTGTACGTAATTGGTGAAGCGAGGAACTTTATACATTGTCCAATAAATGGTCCGACTATGTTATTTTTTTTTTCAGGTTTATTATTTTATTTTTGGTGGTCTGGAATCAAAAAGCAAAAAGATTATTTTTACTATATGCATCCCTCCATTATGGAGTTCACTCTTTGTAGTTTTTGTTTTTGTTTTTTTTTAATGAAAATATAATGCGCTACTTTATATAAAAGGT
>NC_090745.1:54245262-54255262 GCF_036898095.1 Palaemon carinicauda | reverse complement strand
TACGTTGGACTTATTCAGACGATTCTATTCAGGAACTTCATGGACAGATATTTACATTCTTCAGCTCTGGATGCAGAAAATCATTGGAGAATTTCATTAATAATGCACAAAGGTTGCTTGGTTTTATATACCCTGCATAGGTATTTAAAGAAAGGCATAATGATCTTATTCTACATATAAATTCTTTTATCCGGATATATTACTGTTTTTGTTGAAGGAAATGCATAAGAGGATGAACATTCTTGTAATAAATGTAGAATTGTTTGATAACCCATATTATATAAAATATAAAAAAAACGTTTCAATCATTTTTCCTCCTACGACAGTGGTTCAGTTTTACTTACACTCATTTGTATCCGAAGAAGTTCCATACTTCAGTTGCTTGCCTATTAAAATAGCTGTAACTTTTCTTTGTAACGTAAATTAAAATAAATCTCCTTAACTAATAATCAACTTTTAATTACATTTAAGAGTATTTAGGGTTTTTATTTTTACTATATGAAAGAAATATCTAAGACATTTTAAGTACCTATTATACAACTTGTATACAAGGAATTTTTTCGTTATTTCTCCTACGAAACATCAATTTCATATGTAATTTTATTCAAAATTGTAATGTCATTTACTTATGTAAAATATCACGAAAGAAATTATTTTTTCTAATCATCATAGGAGCAGAAATCTACTTCACTAAGTCTATCGCCTCGAGTTATGAATATTTTCTTTGAAATTAAATTGGGGAACCTAATTGTGAAGCTGCTCCCAGAGGCAAAATTTTTCTTTTACCTGATAAGTCACCTCGTTATAACTTGGTCCTTATAAATGAAACAATGTTAAAAGACTGAAAAAGAGTATTCCCCAAGGAAATGGTGGACCAAATTACATTAGCCTAAATTGCTTTAGAACACGTAAAGAAATCTCTTTTGGAGATGTTGGAGGATTCTTCTTTTTATTCTCTGTACGTTGAATGCTGTTAGGTCCTTCTGCTGGGAAGTGGAAGAATATATTCCTGTTACAAAGGGCAAACGAATAAATTTTACATTTTTTATAATACTCTTCTGAAATCCTACGTGGCTGATGTTTATTTCCATAGCCGAACTGGAATAGCAGTAATTAAGAATGTAATGTTAGTCCTCTGATTTCAATTATTGATAAATGCACACATTTATATGATGTATTCTATCTGTTTACGTAGCTTCATTTCAGTGAACATTCTCTATTGGATAATATCGATTATACTATAATTATCACCTTTTGACATTTACAACATAATTGTCGATGATGAAGGTCAAGGAAACGTTTAATATACAATCAAATGATATAAAATTTGTGGCAAATGGTAGTGCCCTTTTTTTTTTTTTTTTTTTTTTTTTTTTCTCTATTGTAGGTAAATTAAGGTCAATATCATTTGACTTTTTATTCAATTGCATTTCTCAGAAATATGTTTTCGTAACACCAAGCTCAGTCCCTTCCCATAAGACCAATCCAATATGTTTTTCTATAATAGTCCTATACAAAGTGTACCTGACATTAAACGATCCTATATCAATATTGACTTTTTTCTTTCTTTTTTGATGATCAGAGAATATTCATTCTCTTTTTTAATATTTGTAAACAATATATTGTCTAGGGAACATTCGTTTTTCTATCTATTATGAAAATTATATTAGATATTCACCTGAGTATACTTTGCATATAATAATTCAACTATCATTTTTCTTATATTAAATAGTTGATATATTTTGAATAAATGACTTAGGATAAAATTGTTTTATAATTTGATAGTTTTATAAGATTAAAAATAGAATCGGAAAGAGGGTTTCATAAATTACAGAAATTGATAGATATGAAATTATAATTTGTTAAATGTCTTATACAAAAAAAAAGGAAATTAGTTTTGATATCAATACATGCATGAAAGCCGTATCCTACAACAAAAGTGGGGCTGACTTTATTTTCTAAAATGATAACTGCTTAATTCACCATGGAGATTCTTGGTCAAAGATCTTCAACATAGAACACACACACACACCCACACACCCACACACCACACCCCCAAACCCCCACACGCATACACACTCACACACACACATATATATATATATACATATATATATATATATATATATACTATATATATATATATATATATATATATATATATATATATATATATATATATATTCACTTTTCTCCTACACCTCTCAACACTAAGATTGCAAAGGAAGTCTTCTTCATTCCATGGGTTAACTACACTAATTGTTCAGTGGCTACTCTCCTTTTCTTGAGTATAGAAGAGACTCTTTAGCGATGGTAAGCAGCTCTTCTAGAAGGACATGTCAAAACAAAAACAAAAATTTCTGTAGTTTTGAGTAATATCATAGCCTCTATGCCAAGGGTTCTTAACCTGGGGTTCATGGGTGTACCTCAGCGGGTCCCGGAAGGTCAAATAAATATTTACATTTACATTCACTAATAAAGTTTCCCAGTGAAGCTAGCTCCTGATTTTTGTCTATTGTCGCTCTCAAAGAGGAATTCCTATTTTGTGAACACCTTTTGGAATCTACAAAAGCCATCGACATTTCATAGCTAGTGAGTAGTTTCGTTGCTACGCAAAACTTTGACTGGGAGAAAAATCTTGGTACTCTGTGAACATATGAACGAACAGGGCACTTGCAATGCTTGGTAACGCATAAGATTTTGCTGCTTAAGTGCAGAAAGGAGATCCTCAGGTCATCGTGACACATTGCTTTGTACATTGGCATGAATTGGCATCAAATACTCTGACACCAGTTCTGAAAGAAATCTTTTCAACAGACTTGAAAGTTGTCAATTTCATCAAAGCCAAGGGCGTGAACCATTGTGTTTTCAAGTGGTTTTGTCATGAAATGGGATCACAATATACAGTAAAGTTCTTCTCTACCAAGAACAGGTTCACTAGATTTTTTGAGGACCAATCTTGAAGCATTTGATGAAACTTCAAGTACAAAATTCACTATTTTTTTTTTGGATTAAAAGAGTGCCAACTTTCAGAACAGTTCAATAATGAAGAGTTCATACATAACTTGGCCTACTTGGAAGACATTTTGGGTCTTATGAATGGGGTCACAATTGCAATTCCATGAAATGAAGTTACCATTATGGATGCTTATTAAAGACGCCAAAGCTTTCAGGCCAAGCTGCCACCATGGAGGAGGAGGAGATTGGAGGCAGACAACAATGAAAACTTTCTAATGTTAGGGGGAGTTCTTAAACAGCATGTATATAATTCTGGAGACATCTGGTTGCTCTACAGAACTCTTTCAAAGGTTACTTCTGCTCAGGTGACTATAAAATTGACAAATGGACTTGGTACCCTTTTCTGGCTTACATGGACTATATCAGTGATGAAGGCTTTACTGAATTTGAGTTCAACACAAAGAGCCATTGGAAATTCTGGTGTGTGTTAAAACAAGCCAACCTCCATCTGATAAAGCAATCTATGTGTGCTCTGATTCCGTTTGCTACTACATACCTTTGTGAGTCATGGTTTTCAATACTAGTTTCAATCAAAACGAATAATCAAAAGACTTTGTTCCTGTGGTCGTCTCATTGTCATTTTTTTCATTACCCAAGTAATTTATCTCATATCAATATTTCTTGTCTTGTGACCAAATTCCCCTCTACCAATTCCAGGTAGTTTTAAAAAAGAAATAATTACTATATACTCTACGTTAAAAGCAAACCACAATTAACCTTTCTGTGAAAATAAAACCTAACCCACTTGATAACAAGTACAAAAACAAACAAAACCCGAAAGGAGACGGGTCAGGGGTGCTTAATCTTTCTCATATATGGTTATACAATCCTCCCAAGAGAAAAAACAAGCTTTATAAATCAACTAATGAGAATTATGTAAAAAAGAATAAATTGCAAGAGAACTGAATTAAGAAACTACAAACATGTCATAACAAATATTATACGTACAAGCAAACATGAGGAGATAGGAACCATAATAAGGAACACCAATAGTTATGAATATGGCACAAATATGTATAAATAAGAACTGTAATAAAGAAACATTATTACTAAAAAACAAATCACGAATTGAACAAAAATTATGGAAAGATAAACTGTCAACTGAAATTATGGAAAGATGAATTATCAATCAACACTACACATGTATGTAATCAGGACATATACATTATATTTCATATATGAACATGTATAAATACTGCATACCTTATTAAGGAAACATTTCATAGAGGACAGTGATTGCAAAATATCAATGACAATTTTTGCAACAGAAAGTATTTTGTATCTCAAAATACTTAACTTTTCTATATCCTACGGTCCAGTATTGAATCCAGTCTGCTTACAAAGATACAGAATGCCCTCATATGTCAAGCTTACACTGTGGTTCATTCATTGGACTCTCAGTCTGAAAAAGATTTAAGATAAAATACTGGTAAACACAAATACATTACACAGTCATTATATTCCTAACCAAAACTGAAAATTGCTAGCAAAAACCCTCTTAACTACATAAAAGAAACGTTTCAGAAAAAAAACAATCCCTTGGAAAATCATCATTGTATGTGCAGAGATCGTCAAGATTCACTCTCCATACATACGCGCGTATCGCATAGGTAAATCTGGATCCATTATAGTCATTATCAGGTAGTGGCATCAATATTTATTGAGTATGGCCCTGATATGAAAAAAAAAAAAAAAAAAAAAAAAAAAAAAAAAAAAAAAAAAAAAAAAAAAAACACGAAAAGAACATTGTACATGATCAAACATATACATAACGAAATAGCAATGGGTATCATCATCAAACAGTTAACCAACTGTATTATGCTAATAAAGAATATCTTCCTCGAGCAAATCTCTGGTCCTCCACTATGAACACTTCTGCAGACTTCTGCAAGTATCCATGCAAAAACAACAAAATGGGATCAGTACAACAACTCATTCGGGTGACACCTGTACTCTTCATGAAGTTAGGCATGGCTGGGGCCCCCAGGAATCACTCCCACTGCTGAAGTGTTTCCCACATCCCTGCATTCCTTTTGCAAATTCATACGGGGTGTCTTCCTCAAAGCATCGTGCTTTGAAGGCAACAAGGCATCATCTACCAAGATATGTTTCACCAGCATAAAGAATCTGGCCTCCTTTCTCCCCTCAAACGGGGTAGGGTAGGGCATAAAAAATCGTCAAAACAGAACCCCAGTCCCACCAGACGGTGAACAAACAAAACGAATTTTCAATAACCACAATAGCAATGTCCAAAATTCCCTAGTTTTAATCTGTACCTGCCAACCTACAGCAAGGGACTCCAAAACTCTAAGGGCATCTCAACACCCAAGTACAGAAAGTCTCTCTCTCTCTCTCTCTCTCTCTCTCTCTCTCTCTCTCTCTCTCTCCCTCTCTCCCTCTCTCTCTCCTTTCAAGAAGAAAGTTATGATGACATTGTCATCTGGGTTACGTCTTCAAACTTTCCTTATGCCCAATCGTTAAACTCAAAACTGGGTAAACTGCTGACACATTGTTTGTGTTGGTGACTTCAAACACGCTTTCTGGCACAGGTTTCACAACAGAAACATGCACCTCCCACACATTGCCTTTCGCAATACTCTGATACTCTTATTTTGTGTAGTCTTATCTCTTTCGCTCGTACTCTAATTTGGCTGAACTCAAAATCTGGCAAATAAACCACAATCATTCTAGGACATTTATATATCAAAATCTGTCCTACATTACGCAAACAAAGGTTCTTGCGCTAGTAGCTCATTACAGAGAACTGATTTGAAATCGAAACCCCTTATTGCAATTAAAATAGGGAAAATTATTCCGACCAGATCTACATTAAACGTTAAACCTTATTCAGAACATAACACATTATTCATAACCTGTCACATTGGTTCAATAACTAAACTCTTTAATTGAGCAATTTCTGAAAACGAAAAAAAAAAAAAATTCCAAAGTTATTTAAGAGACAAGCTATTGCATCAGTTTTTAATCCCAATGGCTGAAATAATGAATAACTAAAACATATACTTCAATTTGTATGACCTATCAGAAAAACACATTCAGCATGGGCCTAACTCCTCTAAAAATAGGTAATAATAATTGGTTTTGCAACTAATGAAGAGAGCAAATCTTAACCTTAAACTCTAATTGTTGGCCAAAAAAGAGCTAATTTCTCTTACCTAATTTTCCACATTTATCTCACAAAACTCTAACATTGTCAAGGTATAAAGAAGTCATGTCCTGCTTTTTAAATTATTTTTTTTTCTTTTATTCTGCGAACATATTGACGCCGCTCTAATACGCACGCGCTTTCCTCCTACCCCCCCCCCCCCGCCCCCCCCCCCTCTCTCTCTCTCTCTCTCTCTCTCTCTCTCTCTCTCTCTCTCTCTCTCTCTCTCTATTTACTCCTCATACATCTACCCACACGATCGTATTACTAACAATTCTTCACACACATGACTTACATGTGTCCAATCAGCTGACGTTGATTTTGTCTGAATCATCAAAATCTTTGGCAATGGATAGCATTCCCCATGCTCACAGCAAAACAGCTCAGATTCTACCTTCTTTCATTCGTCACTTAAAATTTTCATGAATTTTACACTGATCTTATGATATCATAAATAACTTATATAAAACAGAACTTATAACTAAAAATAAAACAGCACAAAAGAAAAAACTCAAAAATTATAGCATGCAACAAATAAAACTGAGAAATAAAATTGAAGCTCAAAGCCTTAAAATAACTTCCTTAAATTATACATAAAACAGGGCATTATGGTATAAACGAACTATGTAAACAAAAAACATCAGTACAGAAAAAAGCATGCCGTACACACACAGTAACGACAGTCACCTATGTTTTTTAGACAAGTCACCGAGAGTTACATAAGTCATCAAATCGCTTAATTATAAACAAAATCACCTTCCTCGTTATAATGGCTACTTAAATTTTACTTTTTAACTCCAAATTTATCCTGACCATCCGATCCCCCTATGATAATCACTTAAAGAAACAATCACATTCGTCCACTAAATGTATTTTGGATTTTTCCTTATTGTTACCTTCATTGGTTATTGTCTGTTAATCCTATTTTTCTGTGTTACAGCGAATCAGAGCTTACTGCTAGGCCAAGCTGTTTTCAAAGACAGGCGGCACATGCTTGCACATGGGTGACACACAAATATAGTTCTTTTGAGAACTGAAACAAAATTTTAGGTCATCGGTTGTTTACTGATTTTCTCATTGTTTGTAAATAGTTCTACATTGTTGTCCAGAAAGTTGTCAGAGAAATGATTATTGCTGAAACATGACATTTGTATTTACTTAATCCTAACTGCTATGACAACTGTTATATTTACTGTGTCATACATATCTGTCCTTACAACATACCGAACATGTATTTTATTCCTTGGCACAAACCAAAAATTTCTACGGCGACTTGTTCATCCTTTCTCATATTTTTCATATTTCTTATATGTTCTCCCGAGTTAAAAGAAACGACAAACTAAGGAAGAATTAAAATTCTTTTCTTTGTATCATGTTGCCAAATAGCAGGTAATACCAATCAATTCCTTACTTCTCACGATCTTCAAAACACACGGTTCTCTACGGAGCTGAAAAGCAAAGACTTAATTTTGGCTTCGAATTAAAAAAAAAAAAAAAAAAAAAAAAAAAAAAAAAAAAAAAAAAAAAAAAAAAAAAAAAAAACGTTACTTGCCAAAATCTTAAATTTCTTTTCGGTCAAAAAAAAAAAAAATATTCCTGATGCGCTCTTATAGTGTAGACGTGACGTCACAATACTTTCTCAGGGGTTTACACAGACTCATCATTCATTTCATTCATGTCGTCTGACTCTAATCGGGTACCCTTTAAATTTGAAATTCATCCATGCTCCCTGATAACTCATTTGACGTTATTTTCTTAAAATTATTTGCTAACAATGCTTAGTTTCATTAATCTGACCGAAACACTAGTGAAACAAATTACCCATGAAACACTGTAAGTAAAGAAACTGAATGCAAGGTCTTTAAATTGCGCATGTGATAGATTATTAATTACTGAAACTGTTGGGAACTGAAATTACTTCGACTATTACGTTACAAGCTCGTCTTCATTATTTAGGATAATCTCAGACAAAATCTGACAAAGAACAGTTTAACGCTTTCTTTTATTACATTTCATGATGAATTAAGTAGGCAATACGGTGTGTGACGGTGTGACGTAAGAACAAATATTGCCACAGGAATTTCCCAAATTATCAATGTACCTAAATTACACTTTTTTATCCATAATTTTACTAATTACATGCTTTAAGGGGACATCATGAAAATTCCACAGATTACGCCCTAGCACTAAATTACAAACATCCTACACTTCAATTATGACCAGAATTTTTTTTTCTTTCGAATTAAATAACTGTTTTCATTGCTAACAGAGAATTATTTCAACATGTCACAATACATCTGTTCTAAAACATACTTTTAACACGTTTGGTAACGGTTTTGAATAACAAGAACAAATTACATAAAACCAAATAATCTAAACAATGAAAATGTATAGTTTACACAGTATATCGAACAATTTCTTAGTTATCCAAACATCAATAAAATCAATAATATATTTTTTAAGAAAAGAAAAATAATTTTTTATTCCATGCTTTAACAATGAAATCATTTTACTCGAATAGTTAATTTCATATATCAGAACTGGTGTTCTTCATTTTACTTTAATGCTCCGTAAAGAAAACGGAATTACAACTTTGTTATTCTACACGTTTCTACAAAATATTAAAACATATTCGTTAACCATAAACTATATGTTTTGTACTACGTTACTTGATTTCTTTGGTCACCTACGGTCCCTCGTCTTACAGTTGCTACTTGGGTCCTCTTTCAATTTTAGGAATTGTCCTTGGCTTTTGTGGACGCACCATGATGGTCAAACCCGCTGTTATTGCTTCGACGACGAAGTCATCCATAGTTAGGGTATTTAGGAGCACCCCAACTGCTCCTTTTGATATGGCCCCATAGATGGGCCCTGGCCCTCTATTTCGGATGGCGAGTTTCGAAGCTGTTATTCCCATGACTTAAAACTAGACATACAGGCAATTTTTGGGTGTAAAAGTTGGGGTACTGTCTTCTTTTCCCACAGTAACACTACCGTATTAAACTCTAGGGGACGAGTGTGTTTCCTCGCAAATAGTTAATCCCTTGGGCGTCGTCAGTTCTGGCCCGTTTGTCTCGGAGAAAGGGCGCTAATGTTTACTCCTTGCGGGTCCTTCTTGAATGACTAGTTCACGCCACCCCTCCTGGTTGCTATTAATCTCAACACCATCGTCTGTTTTTTTTTTTCTTAATTTTTTTCTAAGGACATCCATTCGTTCTTTATCTTCTTTCGTTGTGCTTTTTAACTGCCTTTTCTTCCGAGTTTTTCTTTTCCCTTACTCCCGAGATGTCTATTTCTTGCTTCTCATGTGTCATTCGTTTTTCTTATTTCATCATTGTTCATGTCCCAAGTCAGTTTTTGGCAGCGGCGGAACTCATTCTTTTGCTCATTATTACACTTACTTCTTATCCCCTTTATCCCACGTTACCACCAATTTGTCACTATGTGTAGTAATTAAATATAGATGAAGAAAGGCGGTTATTCAGACGACTTTTACATGGTAAAAGGATTTATTGTCCAAGTTAATTTGCACAGAAGCATGAGCAGAAATATTCTTCAAAGTGAACAGAAGAAATATATGTGCTTCGCTGACTTTTAAATTACTGGAACAGTTTACCAAGATGGTAGTAAACAATGAATCACTTGTAATTAACAGACACACTCGGGGAGAACAGACTTGGAGGGGAAACGGTTAGGCTAATAACATATACCCATAATATTGGGAGTCTCGTGGAGTATCAACGTCATCCATGGTTGAGATAAGCCTGCCATGACATATGGACCTAGTAAGGGTTGACCACTCATGACTTGAACTTGACC
>NC_090745.1:54227762-54237762 GCF_036898095.1 Palaemon carinicauda | reverse complement strand
ACGCCCTGGACCGTCAAAGCTCTGCAGGAATTCTTTGGCATGATCAACCATTATCACCGTTTTCTGCCAGCCATTGCCGCCACTCTTGCTCCCCTCTACGCCTCCCTCATTGGCAAGCCAAAGGACCTGAAGTGGGGTCCCCTTCAAGAAGCAGCCTTCTGCAATGCAAAGAAGGCCCTATCAACTGCTGTGGCTCTCACTTTTCCTATCCCACACGCCCCTTTCCTTCTCTCCACCGATGCCAGCGACGTCGCTATTGGTGCAGTACTCGAGCAGGTGGTCAAAGGCTCGCCCGGCCCATTGGCCTTCTTCAGCAGAAAACTGTCCAAGGCAGAATCGGGTTATTCTACCTTCGATCGAGAATTACTGGCGGTGCACTTGGCTGTCCGTCACTTTCGCCATTTCTTAGAAGGTACGCCCTTCGTCATTCGCACAGAGCACGTGCCTCTGGTGCAGACCTTCACTCGACAGTCTGACGACTCGTCCGCCCGTCAATGCCGACATCTTTCCGTCGTGGCTGAATACAATTGCACCCTCCAATACGTCCCTGGGAAAATGAATCCCGTTGCCGATGCCCTGTCAAGAAACACGTTGGCTGCCGTTCAACTGGGATTGGATTACAATGCCCTGGCTGAAGCCCAACGACAGGATCTAGAGTATCAAGCTTGTAGGACATCCTGCACGTCCCTCCGTTGGGAAGATTTTCCCCTTGAAGACTCCAACACCACCCTCCTCTGTGACGTCAATACTGGTAGACCGGGACCTTGGATTCCTGCTCCCATGCGCTGACAGGTGTTTGATTTCATCCACTGCATTTCACATTCCTCGTGCCGTTCTACTGCCACAGCTGCTGAAGGCAAAGTTCATTTGGCACGGCATTTCTAAGAATGCTAAGGATTGGGTCCGCGCCTGTACTTCTTGCCAAACTTCCAAAGTACATCGACACACGGATTCAGGAGTGGGCACCTTTCCTCAACCTCAGCGTCGTTTCGCACACATTCACGTCGACGTTGTAGGCCCCCTACCCACAGCACAAGGACATCGTTACCTGTTTACCGTCATCGACCGCTCCACTCGTTGGCCTGATGCCATTCCCATGGAAACTGCAACGTCCGCCTCATGTACATCTGCCTTACAATCTGGATGGATTTCAAGATTCGGTATCCCTGAGCATATTACTTTTGACAGGGGAACCACCTTCACCTCTCAATTGTGGACGTCATTAGCGAATCTCCTGGGCATCACCCTACATCAGACAACGGCCTACAACCCCGCTGCCAATGGAATGGTTGAACATTTTCATCGCACCCTCAAAGCAGCTTTGATGTCCTGCTGCAAGGATTGCAACTGGTTTACTCAGCTTCCCTGGGGTCCTCCTTGGACTAAGGACCACTCCTAAAGACCCCCCTCGACGTCTCGGCAGCTGAAATGGTGTATGGCGACCCGTTGGTCGTCCCTGCCGAATTTTTTCCTTCTACAACCTCCTCCGACGATCTCCAGCGCATACGTCACGTCGTGGGAAAATTTACTCCGTGCCGCCAGACTTACAAGCCCCCAGCGAAGCATCACATACCAACTGACTCGCACTCTGCAACGCATGTCTTCCTGCGCAACGACACCAGCAAGCCACCACTAACGCCCCTTTACACGGGCCCTTTCCTTGTCATACGACGCAGTCCGAAAGCATTCCTCCTAAACATTCGGTGCAAAGAAGACTGGGTCTCCATTGATCGTCTAAAACCTGCTTATCTTCTGCCAGATGACCCGCCTACAGTTCACCTCTCTAGATCAGGGCGCCCTATTTAACATGTACAGTATGTCATTTTTAGGGGGGGTGCCATGTACCAACCGTGTGTCACACAATTGTACATAATTCCTTTTGTATATATATGCTTGTATCTTCGCTCTTCCCTCGCACTAAAACGAACATGAAAATTCATGTCTGGTTTCTCCTCTGTAATATTGTCTGTTTTGTGAACTTGTTATGTCCTTTTGCCTTGAGGTTTTGTATATAAGGAGAATGTTCTACAATAATAGAATTCAGTCGTTTCCAACCTGCCTTTGAGTTCACAGCCTTACTCGGCGCCGTCACAGTATTTACATCTGTACATTCTCTAACAATGCCTATCCTCAAGGCTGAACCCAAGTCCCGCAGCCACTTGCCATTCGGGAACTGCCCTGGCCCAGCAATAATGAATCATATAAATACAAGAATAATACAGCATCAGCCTGATGGATCTCACCTGACGTATTCAACCTCTGATTGTTTTTAGGTTCACTCAAAGGGTATGTCATACGTATTGCCACATTCAGCAAAATTACCACAACACTTTACGTATACATTAAGCATCAACAAAAGAACACTTTTTTAAAACCAAGTTAATTGAAAACACGCCTAAAGAAAAAGTCTGTTTAAACAACAACAACAGCAAAGGGAAAAAAAATCTACTCATCAACTCGAAGAATATCACGTATGCAGAGGTAAGGAGGTACGCTCGGATATACACTTTTGAAAACTACCTCTTCAGGCACCACATTTATGTGTGCCTGATGATGTCCAGACACTGCGCCACTAATAATGCTTTGCATCACAACTGCGTTAGATTTAACCATCTTTACTCGGTATGGACCCAAATACACTGGCTTCAGTTTGTGTTTCCTAGGTTGTAATCATTTCAAATAAACACGATCGCCCACATTTTACCGGTGCGGTTTTGAACCAACCATCATATTTTGAGTTGTGTTTTTCATTAGCTCTTATCAAAAACCTTTCATTGGTGTTCATTACTTTCCTCAAAAGATTTGATAAGTATTCACGGTATTGCTCAGTTAAATACTTTGGCAACTGTTGCGAATTGATGAGTACCCTATATGGTAACACAGGATCCTGTCCCTAGACTAAAAAGAAAGGCGTGTCCCTGAGCGAAGCATTATATACAATGCTCAAAGCTAGTTTAGCCATAGGAAGCGTGGCGGGCCAATGAAGTGGGTCATCAGCCACTAAGTAACGTAAAATTCAGACTACTTCCCTATTATGAGATTCCACTAAGCCATAAGCTGAAGGCTTATATGCAGTCACTGGAAAGTGTTCCATGTTCACCAATTTCGTGACCGGTTTCACGACCTTATTTACAAACTTGAGACCATTATTACTTGTCAAAATTTTCGGGCAACAAAACCTGGTAATGAAAGAGCACAGCGCCTAGGCTACAAAAATTCGCTGATTTATCCAACATTGGATAAGTGTGAGTGTACCTAGCAAATGCATCCACAAATACACATATATACTTATGTTGTGGTAAACCAGTAGGAAATGGTCCTCTCACATCCATATGCACTCTAAAAAATTTAATAGGATTCACTGTTCGCACTCTTTCCATTAATTCCTCCTTTTTTCTGTCCTTTTCGGACTTCTTTTATGTCCCAACCTCCTAAGTTAATCAAACCTGCATCATCAGGGCATTCATTCTAGACACCCCTGGTCATGTCATCGGCCACCCACATATACTGTATTCACCTTCACCGCTCATCTCTCTCTCTCTCTCTCTCTCTCTCTCTCTCTCTCTCTCTCGTATTCTGATTGCTCCTCGGGAGAACTCATATCCCGTTCGCAGTTTTCTCTATTTTGATGGGGTCTTCAATATATTGGATACGTTCTTCGTTCCTCGTTCATGCCCTAGTTGTTACTCCTATTACTACACCTCAAGAGAGGGTATCAGCTGCCTTGTTAGCTTTACCTTCTATGTGGTGAAAAGCCTTTATATTAAACTCTAACAATCTCTCAATTCATCTCGCTTGTTGAAAGGTCAAATACCCTTTTAAAAAGAGGTCACGTAAGGGGCGATGATCATTTTGCAACTCAATAGACTGACCTGTGGAAATTTTCCCAAACGTGATCAAGGAAAATTATCAGAAAAGACCAAAAGCCTAATACAGAAAAGATTGGAATATAAAGGTAATATCCATGAGAGATGAAATAGATTTAGCAGAAATATCGAAAATGATGAACAAGCTAAAATCTGAAGACATTCTTAAACACAAGTAGATCGAAATTGAGGATATACTTAAGAAAGGAAGACTCATCAAATTGAATAACAGGAGATATTGAACAAGTAGGGAACATATATTTGTTTTAAAGGATGAAAGTGAATTATCAACAATATCAACAGAGTGATAATAATTGCAGAGGAATTCTATATAATGGTAGAGAATAGTGATATAATAGATAACTTTGCCATAGAAGTAATGAAACGCCTGAGACAGTGACAAAAGTACCAGTAGGAGTAGTAAAAGAAAGCATTAAAAAGCATGAACAGAAGCAAAGCAACAGAAGATCGCTTAATAATTGATTTAATAATAGATTGGGTGGGGGGCGAATTAATGGTAGTAAAACTCGCTGAACTTTACATCAAATTTCGGCAAGAATGGTCAATATTTAGAGACCGGAAAAAGTTTATCATCATCCTAATTTACCGAAAAAAAAAAAAATAAAAATGGACACATTAGACCTGAAAATTACCGCCTAATAAGTTCACTCTCCGTAATATATAATATATTTAGAAAAGATCATATTAGACCGATTAGAGAGACAGCTAGATTTTTATGAAGTAAGACAGCAGACAGGATTTAGAAGAGGATATTCAACTACTGATCCTAATCTGCCAATGGAAAAATCAACAGAATATGACAAACAACTATCTTATTTTTTTCTTGACTATGACAAAGCTTTTTTTTTCCGTCAAAACCTCAGCATTCATAAAAGCCCCCAGAGAAAGGAAAATTGATGAATCCTAAGCTAAAAGTCTTGAAGATATCTATACAAGAGTTACAGCCATCTAAAAACTACATATAGTTAGTAAGAATTTTTTCCTAGATTATTCAAAGCGTGCCTAGAAGATGTTTTTTTATGAATTTAGATTGGGAAAATATAAGAATTATTACTAATGAGAAATACCTTAACAACTTAAGATTTGTAGATGACAGTTGTGTTTAGTGAATCGTTGGAGGAATTATAAAAGATGAAAGAGGATTTGAAAATAGAGAGCAAAAATGTTGGCCTGACAATGAATATGGATAAAAACAAGGATATTGTTTAATGAAAATACAGAGACACAATAAATAAGTTATGGACAAACCTCCAGGGATTGTTATTGATTATATGTACCAAGGACATAGAGTAAATGTTTCCCCAGGTCACGACACCAAAATTAAAAGAATGAAAAGGTTTGGATGGAAAGCTTTTGGTAAACAAAATGTGGTTATGAAATTTTAAATGCCATTTTCTCTAAAAGGAAAAGTATTTAATTTGATGGGCATACCATTATTAACTTGCCCATCGAAAAAACGTGAGCCCTACTAAAGCCTTAGAATATAAGCACGTTACAACTCAAACAGCTATATGGATACGGCATCAAAGTAAAGTAAAGGATATTTTAACAACATGTAAGAAAATTAAATAGACTTGGGCAAAACATTTAATGGACAGATGATAGATGGACAATAAGAATAACAATAAGACCCTACATATTGCCAAAAAAAAAAAATCAGGTGAAGGAAGAGAAGACAATGGATTAATGAACTAAGAGGGTTTGTTGATGTGGATTGACGTACAAAGACCATGGGTAGACGCGAGTGGAAGGCCATGTCTAAGGCCTTTGTTTTTCAGTGGACTAGTAGCGGTTGATGATGACCATATGATGAAGAGGATTTACATTCAAAACGTAAATGTAACCCATGTGCGCAACTAATAAGCGATTAAAGATGCTACTCAGATAAATTAAGATTAAAACCTTGTGGGTGGTATTCATCATAAATTTTAAAAAGGTAACGGAATTTCACTACAGCCAATCATTTACCAAAATATATATCACTTTTTAGACAAAAGGCATTACTCTTGTCTACTTCAGCCCGTAAAATTCATTTAAGGGAAAATATAGACAACAAAATGTTTTTGAGACAGTGAGTCATGCAGATACCATTGTAGCTTAAGAAACTCATCTGTTTTCGATTCAAAAGTTTAATCTAATGGTAAAAATGATGTTTGATACTAAATTGTTCGATGGACAATTAGAAAATAAAATCAATTGTTATGGAGCTGGTATGAAAGTTTAACTCTCTCTCTCTCTCTCTCTCTCTCTCTCTCTCTCTCTCTCTCTCTCTCTCTCTCTCTCTCTCTCTCTCTCTCTCTCTCTCTCTCTCTCTCTCGATTCTATTTTTCCTTTCATCTTCTTCTCTTTCTACTCAAGCTCTCATCTAGCTTAAGTAATCCATGAAATATTTTTTCTCCCTTGCCTCATGATATCTCATACTATTGTATCTTATTCTGTCATTATTATACTTAGTGTCATTGTTCAAATCTGATAAATAATATTTATTTGTATTATATTTGCCATCCCTGATTCATCTTCCAATGACTAACGCCCTCGACTTGTATCGCCTTTTCGTCTCCACATCTTACTATTTCTCAAAAACTTAGCTTTAAACAAAACTATTTAATAGGGTCACACTCGACCTAAGTCATCACAGAGGTGTGGTCTATGCGTGACAAAATAAAACTTAAAAATGACGTAATAGTATAGAAAACCTTGATAGTTGCTGATGTCCCTAGCAAACATAATTTGTTAAAAATTCATGTGAGAAATAAAAAAAAAGGGTATAACATGATCCATTCGGATAATTAATAAGAAGAACGATATAATTTCTCTTTGGAGTTCAATCCCAGCACATAGAAATTGGGGCTAATTTAGATATGTTCTATGACTTTGATTTAGATGAATGTTATGAATACCACTCCATCATGTCCTAAAAAAATAAAAATAAAAAAAAAATAAACCTAAATTCTACCATAACCGTAACACATAAAAGCAATACTTTAATTTCATATGACAGAAATTAATGAACTCGTTTGTGTATCTTATGCATATGTATTTATGTGTATGAATGTATGAGAGAGAGAGAGAGAGAGAGAGAGAGGAGAGAGAGGAGAGAGAGAGAGAGAGAGAGAGAGAGAGAGAGAGAGAGAGAGAGAGAGAGAGAGAGAGAGAGAACTCTGACGGTTACCGACATAAAGGATCTAACCGAAAAGCATCAAAAGCTTTTTTTTTTTTCTTTTTTTTTAACCGGTCCCCTTCCGGTCAAAAAGTCGAGTTACTTGAAGCTGGGGAAATTATAGATGACCTTATTTGTTTCACAAAATATAATAAGTTTCTCGATCATATACAGGTATACATGAAGAGGAAACATATTTTGTTGTCTACAGGAAAATATGATGATTATTGGGCGGGGCTGTGCTTTGCTCTGTTAAGTTGAAACTGAAAAAAAGAGATGTATATATATATATATATATATATATATATATATATATATATATATATATATATATATATATATATATATATATATATATATTAACGTAAGCTTTATGAAGTTACGAAAAATACTATAGATATTAACGTGCTAGGTAAATAATAACATTAAATCCAATAATATATGGTACCTAAACGGTAAGAATGAAAAACAAACAAAACTCTTGCGAAGCCAGCGGGAAAAAATTAGGTTAGCAATGAAATATGAAACTCCGAACGCGCGAAGTGTACTTTTTAATTCAATAAACTTTCCTATCAATCTAGCGCAGTTTATTTTGTCCTTACAATGCTTAAATTAAGTAGAAACTATCACGCTGAAAAAAAGGAGGATTTTTATAACTACAAAGGGACTTTGGCAATATAAGAGCCACTTCATTCACATAGCATATAGTCATTAACACATTGCTTAAATACCTGTGTGATTATGAAACACGAACTTCATCATTATCACAATGCTGAAAAAGGCTTTTCTTATAACATATCATCATCTCTGCAACTGATTGCAGCTATAATACATATATTCGTCAGCAGTTATGTTATGAAAAATTAATATGGCTAATACTACCGCCATATAGGAATTGGAATATCGCCCAAATTATTTCTTTAAAGGGTGATTCATACCTTGTAGGGCTAAGGGTCTTTTACGTTTCTTTATTGATTATTTTTACTTGGATATCTTGTTCGTATGACAGTGAAGTGTTCTGCGTTGGAATGCTCTAACAACTACAGAAAAGAATGTTCCAACATAAAACATTAATTTCAAAAGAACACACTCATAGGGACCAGCGGGTCGCTGCACAAATGCTATCAACACCAAGAATGCTCTAAGATGTTAAATTTATCTCAATCAGAGACATGTAACAATGATATGACTTTTCTATTCGAAAGCATATGACAAACAATAGCGATCAGCTAGTTCATTACCTCCCATATATGTCATATGGCATATCATTTCAGGCTTTGTGTCATCTTGAGTAATGTTAGTTTCCAATTTGCATGGAAATTACCTCGTTTTTACCGAGTGGTATGGGGTGTCTATCATGCCAGATAATACCGTGATATCTATTATTCTTGTAAAACGATACTTGTTCACCTAGATTGATTGATTGATTGATTGATTTAAAGCTTTCTAGCATGATATCCAGATAGCGAAGTGCTCTGTTGGACGGAGTTTTACAATTCCCTTTCTACTCTCCTCTTGAAGATCTTATTTTAAGTGTTCATTAACTCACTCATAATCTATTAATTTCCTTGTTTAATTTCTTCATTACCCCTTTTTTTTCGCTTTTTGACCCTTTGGGCTTATAGCATCAGGCTTTTCTAAGTAGGGTTATAGGTTTGCTCTTCATAATAATAATAATAATAATAATAATAATAATAATAATAATAATAATAATAATAATAATAATAATAATAATAATAATAATAAAAGTGCCTAATATCTGATTCCTCATAACTGCTGTCCGAAGATTATTTTCGTGCTGTGATATCAAAATTTCTAGGTAAATGGATATTGTCAAATTGTCCAATATATTCCTTGTGCAGCTACTGTTCCTTCGTTTTCCTTTTCTATATGGTAAAGTGATAGTTTTGTTAAAAGTTTTTAGACTTAATATGGGTTTTATCCTAGTTTACTAAGAACAGCCATATGAAATGTTTTTGCACGGCAGAGGAACGTATACCTAGTCAAATTATTTGCAGTGCATTTATTGCTTTCAATATTAAGAGGTATTCATAGCTTGTATGAATATGCGTATAACCACAGTTAAATGGGAAAAAATTTTCACACGCACACACACACACATATATATATATATATATATATATATATATATATATATATATATATATATATATATATATATATATATATATATATATATTTATATATAAATATATATATATATATATATATATATATATATATATACAATATATATATATATATATATATATATATATATATATATATATATATATATATATATATATATATATATATATATATATATATATATATATATATGCATTGGTTGCTTACCAGAATCTATGAAATATTGCAGGAGGTTAGGTTTAAGATAAATAGAAGAAAGACAGAGCTGTTGAGAACGGAGTATGTGTTAGAAGTTGAAATACCATAGGAAGTAGAAAGAATTAATGAGGAAGAATCATTTAAGTATTTGGTGGCTATGGTATCCTAAATAGGGTCTTTAGAAATAGAGTTTTGTGGAAGATTGAAAAAAAAAAAAAAATGAGAATGGCTAGGTTAAGTAAAATTTGGAAATCAAATCCCCTGAAATTACATATAAAAATCAGACTATATACCAGTTTAGTGAGATCGGTGTTACTCTATGGACATGAGTTTTGTAGTGACAATGAAATAATCTCCAATAGATTTTATCAGATTTGAGAACAATGCCCTCAGGAGGATATTGGGAGTTAAAGGGCAGGAAAGGATTAGAAATAAAACTATAAGAGCGATTACTCGAAGGAGAGATTACTTCACCAAACGTTCAGTTGGGTTTCAAAAGGCAATAAACGAGTTGGAAGCCCCAGACCTATATGGCTGAGACTGCGAAGCGCAAAGTATGAAATGATGAATGGAGAAGTATGGAATTAAAAGCTGAAGTTAGAGA
>NC_090745.1:54215262-54222762 GCF_036898095.1 Palaemon carinicauda | reverse complement strand
ATATATATATATATTAGCTGAATAGCACAGGACTTGCAAGGCTTGCTTACTAGAATGCATGAAATATCTCATGAGGCTGAACTCAAGATAAATGAAATAAAGAGAGAAATGATGAGATCGGACAATACAATGAAAGATGAAATAAAATTGAAAGGATAAATTATCAATGGGGCGGAATCATTTCAATATTCAGGAACTATAATCTCTATTAAAGGATCTTTGGTATTTGAGTTTAATGAAATTTGAAAAAAAAAAAGCAAATCAGACAATGGTTATATTATGTAAAATTTTGAAAAAGTATCACCCAAAATTGCTTATAAACATCACTCTATAGACCAGTTTAGTGAGATCGGTGTTACTATATGAGCATAAGTTGTGGCATGACAATGAAACTATATCCGGCATATTATGTACATTTGACAAAAAACCCTCAGAAGGATATTGGGAGTTAAACAGCAGGATAGGATTAGATGCAAAACCATAAGAAAGATTAT
The DNA here is from genome assembly GCF_036898095.1 of Palaemon carinicauda. Taxonomy (NCBI): domain Eukaryota; kingdom Metazoa; phylum Arthropoda; class Malacostraca; order Decapoda; family Palaemonidae; genus Palaemon; species Palaemon carinicauda. Next base: position 54,222,268 of record NC_090745.1, on the reverse strand, counting down.
TCGAGTGCCATGTGTTGAGATCACGATGAAGGATAGATGGAGATGATTTGGGCATGCTCTTGTACCAACCATGTGTCACACAATTGTACATAATTATTTTGTATATATTATGCTTGTATCTGCGCTCTTCCCTCGCACTAAAAAGAACCTGAATGATCATGTCTCCGTTTTGCTCAGTAACATTATCTGTCTCTCGAACAGGTCATGTCCTGTTGCCTTGAGGTTTTGTATATAAAGAAGAGTGTTCCTTAATAAATAACTCAGTCGTTTCCAATCTGCCTTTGAGTTCACATCCTCTCTCGGCCCGTCACACTCTTTGCATTCCACAAGAGAGATTTATTCCCCTTTCCTATAATTTTACGTAATTGGTGAAGCGAGGAACTTTATACCGTATCCAATAAATGGTCCGACTATGTTATTTTTCTCAGATTTTTTCTTTTATTTGTGGTGTCCTGGAATCAAAAAGCAAAAAGATTATTTTCACTATATGCATCCCTCCATTATGAAGTTCACTCTTTGTTGTTGCTTTTTTTAATGAAATTATAATGCGCTACTTTATATAAAAGGGATATGAAAAAAGAATCATTACTGAAAATATTTAGTTTTTAACGTGTAAGATTCATTTAAAAAAATTTACTACCTTATGGTAGGTAGCACCAACATTTTTGATAGGAGTATTTTATAGGTGTGTAAAATGTATAAAAAATATATATATTATAGGGATACATTTAGATATCATGGATCACTAATCCTGAAGCTCAGTAAGAATATTATATATGTGAAATCTTTGAGCTTTCTTACAATTGATTGCATAATGAAAGTAACAAAGATATAAGAAACTACCGAAAAAAGACAAAGACAAGCAAGAGAGAACATTGATATATGCACCAATTTTCCTATGCACTAAAGACCCAGACATTCATGTCTTGTTAGCCTCAAATGGTATTGATTTTGGTTTTCTTATATAGCTAGTTCGATGAAGATGAAGAGAGCTTTACTTGGAAGGTAGCGGTCATTTAAACATTTACTAACCAAGAAAGCCTAGTAAAGATATATAACTTGAAAATTTCATGATAGACATGCTACTATAAAGATTTTTTATTATTAACTGATTATCGCTATTCGGAGGAACTCAAGGCAATATAAAAATATTTCAAGAAAACACTAATCATCTCATGGTAACTTTCATCCTAAGATAATTTGTAACAATATTTAACATCTCCTGAAACCGATTCAACAGTACACTTCATATAGAAGTGAGTGGATGAACGGACATTCTCAGGTGATATGTTTCTACTGTTTCTATTTCTGTTTTTAAAAAATCTATTTTTATTCCCCCCCCCTCTCTCTCTCTCTCTCTCTCTCTCTCTCTCTCTCTCTCTCTCTCTCTCTCTCTCTCTGCATATACATATATATATATATATATATATATATATATATATATATATATATATATATATATATATATATATATATATGCATTTACAGTATATGTATATATATATAAATATATATATATATATATATATATATATATATATATATATATATACATATATAAATATATATATATATATATATATATATATATTATATATATATATATATATATATATATATATGTATATATAAATATATATATATATATATATATATATATATATATATATATATATATATATATATATATATATATATATATATATATTGTTAGGTTGTTTGACTGTGGAAACAACCTAGTTTTCAATTTTTTTTTGTAACTGCCCTTTTCTTTATCAAGGTGGGGGGTCTTTGTTTACTTTGGTCACGTTGTGAGTGACTAGCTTTAGTCAGGTTTGGGAAGCCAGAGGGGACCGTTTCTCGTAATGCAGTCGAGAAGGAGCGGCGGGCCCAACTTTGGAGTGTCTCCTAGTTGGTGGTGACTTGTCCTCAACCTGGTCCTCGAGGTCGAGATGGTTTGGAAGCGTTGTTCTTCGGTGGCAGCCAAAGTGGCTGTTGTATCGACACTGTCGTGGTAGTTCCCGCAGTGTTCGATGGACGTCTTCGAGGATCAGGGATTGTTTGTGGATGTTGGAAGAGCCAGTGCATGGGCTCGTATTTATTGTTTGTTTGATAATGAGAAGTTTCATTTATTAAATTTTCATGTCTGCTGCTTACTGTTTGTTGTTGTTTATTAATTTTGATAATTGTTTATCATGTACGTTAACTTCAAGTAAACTACATTTGGGTGATTTTAAAGTTTAGCTGATTTTGTGGTAGCGATCTTTTGTCTCTGTGCTTCCCAATACCTGTACTCATTGTAATTATTGTATATACTTGTAATTATTGTATATTTTTTGTAAAATAAACTAGGTTAAGGTACTTGAGTATTTTCTGTTTTACCCACCCCTTTGGTTGTTGCAGTCCATCGGTTCATTCCAGTCCCAATTCTTTTAGTGTTTTTTAAAGAACCTGTTGAACCATTAAGGCGGTTCATAACAATGGCGACCGTGACAGGATTGGGTCTGTTTTGGCTGATGGTTCTGTGACATCTTTGGGGGTGGGTGAGAGTGTGATCTGGAAAAAAAAATGTTCTGAATTTTTTTTTTTTTTTTGAGTGTGGAGGTGTTAGGTTGTTTGACTGTGAAACAACCTAGTTTCAATTTTTTTTTGTAACTGCCCTTTTCTTTATCAAGGTGGGGGTCTTTGTTTACTTTGGTCACGTTGTGAGTGACTAGCTTTAGTCAGGTTTGGGAAGCCAGAGGGACCGTTTTCTCGTAATGCAGTCGAGAAGGAGCGGCGGGCCCCAACTTTGGAGTGTCTCCTAGTTGGTGGTGACTTGTCCTCAACTTGGTCCTCGAGGTCGAGATGGTTTGGAAGCGTTGTTCTTCGGTGGCAGCAAAGTGGCTGTTGTATCGACACTGTCGTGGTAGTTCCCGCAGTGTTCGATGGACGTCCTCGAGGATCAGGGATTGTTTGTGGATGTTGGAAGAGCCAGTGCATGGGCTCGTATTTATTGTTAGTTTGATAATGAGAAGTTTCATTTATTAAATTTTCATGTCTGCTGCTTACTGTTGTTGTTGTTTATTAATTTTGATAATTGTTTATCATGTACGTTAACTTCAAGTAAACTACATTTGGTGATTTTGAAGTTTAGCTGATTTTGTGGTAGCGATCTTTTGTCTCTGTGCTTCCCAATACCTGTACTCATTGTAATTATTGTATATACTTGTAATTATTGTATATTTTTTTTGTAAAATAAACTAGGTTAAGGTACTTGAGTATTTTCTGTTTTACCCACCCCTTTGGTTGTTGCAATCCATCGGTTCATTCCAGTCCCAATTCTTTTAGTGTTTTTTTAAAGAACCTGTTGAACCATTAAGGCGGTTCATAAACAATGGCGACCGTGACAGGATTGGGTCTGTTTTGGCTGATGGTTCTGTGACATCTTTGGGGGTGGGTGAGAGTGTGATCTGGAAAAAAAAAATGTTCTGAATTTTTTTTTTTTTTTTTGAGTGTGGAGGTGTTAGGTTGTTTGACTGTGAAACAACCTAGTTTCAATTTTTTTTTGTAACTGCCCTTTTCTTTATCAAGGTGAGGGTCTTTGTTTACTTTGGTCACGTTGTGAGTGACTAGCTTTAGTCAGGTTTGGGAAGCCAGAGGGACCGTTTCTCGTAATGCAGTCGAGAAGGAGCGGCGGGCCCAACTTTGGAGTGTCTCCTAGTTGGTGGTGACTTGTCCTCAACCTGGTCCTCGAGGTCGAGATGGTTTGGAAGCGTTGTTCTTCGGTGGGCAGCAAAGTGGCTGTTGTATCGACAATGTCATGGTAGTTCCCGCAGTGTTCGATGGACGTCCTCGAGGATCAGGGATTGTTTGTGGATGTTGGAAGAGCCAGTGCATGGGCTCGTATTTATTGTTTGTTTGATAATGAGAAGTTTCATTTATTAAATTTTCATGTCTGCTGCTTACTGTTGTTGTTGTTTATTAATTTTGATAATTGTTTATCATGTACGTTAACTTCAAGTAAACTACATTTGGTGATTTTGAAGTTTAGCTGATTTTGTGGTAGCGATCTTTTGTCTCTGTGCTTCCCAATACCTGTACTCATTGTAATTATTGTATATACTTGTAATTATTGTATATTTTTTTTGTAAAATAAACTAGGTTAAGGTACTTGAGTATTTTCTGTTTTACCCACCCCTTTGGTTGTTGCAGTCCATCGGTTCATTCCAGTCCCAATTCTTTTAGTGTTTTTTAAAGAACCTGTTGAACGATTAAGGCGGCTCATAACATATATATATATATATATATATATATATATATATATATATATATATATTTATATATACTGTATATAAATATATATATAAATATATAAAGATTTATATAAATGTACCTATCTATCTATCTATCTATCTATCTATCTATCTATCTATCTATCTATATATATATATATATATATATATATATATATATATATATATATATATATATATATATATATATATATATATATAGTTATAAATATATATATATATATATATATATATATATATATATATATATATATATATATATATATATATATAAATATGTATATAAATACATATATATATATATATATATATATATATATATATATATATATATATATATATATATATATATATATATATATATATATATATATATATATATATATATATATATATATATATATATATTCATATGTATATATATATATATATATATGCATATACAGTATATATATGTATATATACATATATATATACATATACATATATATATATATATATATATATATATATATATATATATGTATATATATATATATATATATATATATATATATAAATATATATATATATATATATATATATATATATATATATATATATATATATATATATAAACATATATATATATATATATATATATATATATATATATATATATATATATATATATATATATATATATATATATATATATATATATATATGTATATATATACAAACATATATTTCGGGAATATATATCCACTTGGAATTAATTTTATGGTAACAGCTTTTGTCCGGGTGGAGATTCGAGCCCCCACCTGTGGATCAGAAATCATGCCAGCAACGGCTCTACCGACTGAGCTATCAAGAGAGATAAAAGTTTATGACAAGACCCCGTACATATTTCTGTCGAATTCAGGAATATCCTCATAGATTTGAAACAAACCAATCTCCACCACGATAGCTGAATCGTGAGTTTGCTACACGTGGTATTTTAAATGAACATTTGTCACAAGCTCACGTGATTAATTGTTGAAATTTTTGGAGGAAGTAAGGAAAATTACAAAGTAGAGCTTGCTATATTTTCCACTGTTGATAAAGAGGTCAAAAGAAAATCCAGGAATGACTAGAGAGAGTATTTAGAAGGGAAAGTAGATGAGGTTGACGAAGCTAGGAATTCAGCCAGTGGCTATTGTGTACGAATTGTTCATAGAATTATTAATAAAATTTCTAGTGGGGAAAAGAAGAAGCAGTATGTACACATAGAAAAGAGGGATGGATATGCTATAAAAACAGAAGATTTAGAAACGCAACGTTTGATGGAACACTTCAGTAAGGTTATGAATATGAGATATGAAGGGAGTAACTTGATTGATATACCTGAAGTGGATGAAGACCTTTATGTGACCTTTAATAAATTCAGTCAGGAGAAAGAAAGCCCTTCGTTATGATGGAATAACTGCCAAGATTATGCAGGCTGTAAATTAGGTGACCCACAAGAACACATACAAGATGATTTTGTAGAATGTGGAACGAAGAACCAAAAAAAAACTGATGAATGGGAATTAGAAGTGTTGGTAAAAAATGGCCAAAAATATGACCTGGCTGATTACAATAATAAAAAAAGCATCCCACTTACGTCAGTTGTCATGAAAAAATATAATATGCTTATTATAAAGAGACAGGAGAGAAAGATTGATTATAAACCTGAGAGATGAGCAAGCAAGATTTAGAAACGGTGGAAGTTGTACTGGAAATTTTTATTATGTTGAGACCTGTTGTACAAAAATGCTCATAATATAAAAATCCACTTTTGATGTCATTTTTACACTACGAAAAAGCCTTTGATAGTTTGCACCGGCGAATTTTGTAGAGAGCTCTGCATTATTATAGAATTACCCTTAAATATGTAAATTTGATAAAGACTGTTCATTAGCATAGCAAGTGCAAAGTAAATGTTGGTGAAGTCCTATCAAATGAAGTTCTGGTGAAAAGCAGAGTACTCAAAAAGAATGCGTTGTCACCCATACTATTTATTGTCCACATAGATTTCGTAATGCGCAGAACAGTTGGAGATAGTGGATAAAAACTGGACTGGATTTGTGACAGGAAATCATCTGACATAGAGTATGCTGATGAAGCTGTCCTTATTAGCAGAACACCACACGATTTGTAATACTAGCTCTCCAGAACGCAGGAAATATCGCATTAGGTTAGGGTCAAGATAAATAAAAGAAAGACAAGAATGATAAGAACAAAACATGCAATGGAACAAGAAATATCATTAGGAGGAAAAAGGATTAAGGAGGTACAACTATTTGAAAATATAGGAAGTACTATCTCTAATAAAACGTGTTTGAAACTGGAGTTTAATGGATGATTGAAAAAAGCAAGTCAGAAAATGCCTAGGTTGAGTAAAATTTGGAAATCATATATATATATATATATATATATATATATATATATATATATATATATATATATATATATATATATATATATATATATATATATATATATATATATATATATATATATATATATATATATGTATGTGTATATATATATATATATATATATATATATATATATATATATATATATATATATATGTGTATATATATATATATATATATATATATATATATATATATATATATATATATATATATATGTGTATATATATATATACATATATATATATATATATATATATATATATATAT
>NC_090745.1:54207762-54210262 GCF_036898095.1 Palaemon carinicauda | reverse complement strand
AAAGTCTACAGTATGTAGCAAAAGTCATGATACCTGAAATAAGTGATTTTCATTCAAAAGTCAGTTTACTGGATACTCTTACATTCTTCGTATTTCTAATGGGAATAGGTTTAAATGACAAAATATTTTTAAACTTCGCTCAATAAAAATGCTCTTCATCAAGCATGGTTTTAATCTGTTATCGGTATTCTTTTATCACAATATCACCTAGATCATTGTGGAATAATTCACACAATGATAAGATAAAAATCTAAAAAATTCTAAATCCAACTCTTTACCCACCACAGTAAAGTATTTAACGTAATGAATGTATCAAAGATGTTGTTCTGGGAGGAGTTACTCCAATCAGACATCAGCTGGCAGTGTTATGGTGACACTTAAAAAGTATTTCTAATAGTCTAGTCATATATCAAACACGATAAGAGCCGTCAAACCACGACCGAAAACTATAATTCTAGTTGAGGTGCATTTCACCAGATTTTCGAGGAAAATAGGCATAACCAATCATTATAACGTCGATGAAATAACTTGGTCTAGATGGATAAAATGATACAATGTAGGAGAAAGATTAAAAAGCCACCTTAGGGAGTGGGACACCCTGATGCACAACCCCAAAAGAAAACGAAGATTCAACTCACTCTATGACCAAGCATCCATTTTTATAGCCATTTACCGTTCTCAATGGGTGACAAGCCATAATAGGCCATTGCTTATCATCTTGGCATTCTGTTTGAGGAAAATATTTGTTATAAACTGGTTGATATTATTCCCAGATAAAATAAACAACCTAGATTCACATACTAAAGATGAATCAATAACATCATATTTCAACAGGTTTCACTTCTTATTCTATACTTTGTCTAGACACATTATATTAAGAAAATAATGACATAATTTAAAATATGAAAATGACTTTATGCTAATTTTTTTTACTGTAATTTGTTTTATTTTTCACATGGGCTTTTGTATTTCAAAGAATTATATGTATCAATTAATAAATTAAGAAGTTTATCGTTTACTTAAATTAAAAATTTTGAATTATCAATATTAATTCTTATCTATTATAGGGTTTATACATGTATTTAATAAGTTTCATCTCTTGATACTGATTTAGGATTTCCTTAGGCCCAACTCGTGAAGGAAGGATTCATCGGTTTAAAAGGCTCAGTTTGCCTCTCATCGCCCTACTCTTTGGCGACTTGAACTTTTTCTTTTCGATTAATATTTTCCTTATTAAGTCTACTGGCCTAGGAATGAAATAAAAACCGAAGTGTATTACACCTATACAAAGGAGAAATTTGATAAATCCTACTTTATGGCCTCATATATATCCTTTATAAGTCACAAGATTTGATGCAAATATATATTGTTGATATCTGACGTATAGTCTAGGCCCTAGTATGTTATAAGACCAATAGCATAGGCTTAGATGCCACTGCCCTAATGTCATTATTATTATTATTATTATTATTATTATTATTATTATTATTATTATTATTATTATTCAAGATACGTTGTTGCTATGTATCAGTAGAATCTGCACATCCTAATACTAGAGAGTTATTATTATTATTACTAGCTAATCTACAATCCTCTTTGTGAAAGCAAGATGCTTAAAGTCAAAAGGTTCCAAAAGAAAAATAGCCCAGTGAGGAAAGAAAATGAGCAAATAAATAAACGATATAAGAACTACTTAACAATTAAAATGAAATATTTTAAAAGCAATAACAACATTAAAGCAGATATTTCAAATATGAACTATAATGAATACTTATGTCACCCTGTTCAACATAAAACTTTTGAAGTTCTACCAATTCAACTACCGGATTAGGAAGATCATTCCACAACTTGGCCATGGCTGGAATAGAACTCCTAGATAAGTGTGTAGTATTGGTCCTCATAATGGAGAAGGCCTGACTATTAGAATTAACTGCATTCCTAGTATTGCGGAGAGGATGGAACTGTCCAGGAAGATCTGAATGTAAAGGATGGTCGGAATTATACAAAATTTTTTGCAACATACAGCATGAACTATTTGAACGACGGTGCTAGAGATTAATATTTAGATCAGGAATGAAAAAATTAATTGACCCTAAGTTCTTGTCCAAAAAAAATAATATTAGAGTCAGCAGCTGAAGACCAGACAGGAGAACAATACACAAAACAAGGTAGAATAAAAGAATTAAAACACTTCTCAGAATAGATTGATCTCCGAAAATCTTAAAAGACTTTCTCAATGAGCAACTTTTTCTGTGCAAATGACAGGCTAGGCAGTACTACATTGGATCCCTCTCTCTGATTACGGCTCATTTCCCCTTTGCCTACACACACACACACACACACACACACACACACACACACCGAAGAGTCTGGCCTATTATTTCCATATTCTCCCTTGTCCTTATACACCTGACAACACTGAGAGTACCAAATAAATTTTCTGCACTCAAGGGGTTAACTACTGCACTGTAATTGTTCAGTGGCTAGTTTCCTCTTGGTA
>NC_090745.1:54193387-54203387 GCF_036898095.1 Palaemon carinicauda | reverse complement strand
CGCAAATCTTGGATTTATTCAGCTTTTCATGGCTTCTCCGTCTTCGTTGGCCTCGGATAAGTTGAGTATAGTGTCTGTTATGTATAAATGTAGGCTCTTGGTAAAATTTTGAGTGATTAATAGGATTAATCTTTGATACAAGAGCCGTAGCCTACCAGAGGTGTCCTGGACACTGTCACTCGCTAGGTATAAATTAGTTAGTCAGAGTGACATTCCTGGTTGTTTTGCTTAATAAATTTTAGCTATTTAGCTTTACATAGGATTTCCTTTCGTGCTTAGTATTATTTGGCGAAGTATTCGCCATTCTGGCCTACGCTAGGCCATGTAGCCTAGTCGTTTGGTCCTAGTACTTAATGCATGATTTTGGTTTTTCCGAGTGTAATTAAAAGTTTATTAAAGCTTTAGGCTATATTTTATACATTTTAGACTGTGTGGAATATTTCCAAGATTGTATACGTGAGAGTTTCGGTGAATTAGGTAATCGATTCTCTTGGTGCCTAGGCTAATTGCTTATGGAGCCTTAGTATACTTTATTATTCTCCCCGGTTGCTTTCTTTTCTTCGGAGAAGGTATGCAATCCCTTTCCCTCTGTTTAAGCCTTGGGCTTATCCCTAAGTGGTTTTTTCCGAATTTATTTTCGATAAAACTATACTAGGGTGTTACTGTACCTTCCTGTTCCAGCAAAGTCTGGTTCAAAGAGGGACAGAACAACAGAGTTTTTAGTCTGAGTCCGTGTTGTCTGGCTTGGGGCAGAGTTCCCCTCGCTGACCTAACACTTATAAAGGGAGCTTAGCTCCCTTAGGTCACTATCGAAGGTTTCTGTAGTTATGATTCCTCCTTTTGTGATCGACCAGACTAAGTCCTGTTGCTGTTCTTGGGGAGGATAAAATCTTCCCTTGGGAGTAGCAACGCCTTCCTTGCTTTGGTGCTTTGGAAGCTGGCAAGTATTGCTGGCCCTTTCCCTTAGATCTCCCTTAGGCTAAGACAGAGTTCTTGGCTGCGGGTGATCTGTCACTAAAGCAAGGTTGGCAGGACCCTTTTGTCCCTTCCCCCTCTATCTCCGTAATGGCCTTGCCATTACTGTACTGTACCTTGCCGGCCGGCAGAGCTGGCCGGCAGGGGTATTACTGTACTGTACGTCATTCTACTTCTGGACCTAGTATAGGTTGGGATGTGGAATTGACTAAGGCCATTGCCGGCCGGCTGAGATGCTGGCCGGCAAGGGTCTTATGTTTTCGAGTGCTGCCCGGACCTCTCTTGGTCCCTCATCCATGCCTGCCGACAGAGCCGGACGGCATTGGTCAAGGAAGCCTGAATTAAGTTTCTCCCCTTCCTTATATGCACTCTTTCGGTTGCCGGGCTTGGGGGGTTGTGTACACTCTTATCCCGGCATCCATTCTTTTTTCTTCTAGTGCTGTACCTGTCCCGGCTGCCGGCCTATGAGGCAGACAGCCGGGCAGGTGTAGTCTTCTGGTTCTTTTGCTGCCGGCTGGCATCGGTCTTGTACCTTTGCCGGCCGGCTTATGTCAGTCCTTGTCTGCCGGTCACCAAGAGTGTGGCCGGCAGCTAGGTACTACCTTGTGTAGTTACTGGCCGGCAGTCATTGCCGGCCAACACTGGCTGTTGCTGGCCGGCAGCTACTGCCGCCGGCACAGGCATTTGAACCAGAGGGCTGCCGCCCTATAGCTGTTAAGTAGTATACTTTAAAGCTAATTGTGGTGTGTGCCGGCCTGCAAAGGCAGGCCGGCACACATCCTCCTATACTGTACTAGTATTCTTCTGTATAGCATATACAGTAAGAAGAAAACTATAGTAAAAGTTTAGGTACAGCACTGTATCTTCTAACACTATTGTGTTTTCTTGCACAGCCCTTTGCTGTTGCCCTCAGACAGGAAGCAGAGTTCTTCCCCGTCTATTATCCAGGATTTTAAAATCATTGCCTAGGTGTGAGCTCCACCTGTTTCCTCTGGAAACCTTGCATTGGTTACTCTAGTAGAGATAAACCATTTTGATTTTATTATCTGGAAAGCTGCAACAATGGGTTGTGAGGGAAACACAAGTGTGTGTCTTTCCTTTATGAATTGTTATGCTATACTATGCATATCCAAGTGATACATAGTTCACTTGATACTCATGGAAATTTTTTCTCTTTACAGGAGGACCCTCCGAAGTGCGGAAATGTTTTCTGCAATGTCCGTAGCAGGAACCTCTGCGGACATGAGTGTTGTAGGAGACACGCAGCATGCGCTGTCTCCAAGGATGATCTCCAGTATTGGGACCCTCAGGTATGTACTGTATGCACTAACCTGATTACTGAGGCTTTTGATTCCCCTAGAACGGCGGAATCAAGGGATATAGCTAGGGAAAAGCTCCGTACTTGGGTAAGGGGCTTCAAGAAGAACACCTCTGGCCCTTATCTTCCTAGTGAGAAGATGAGGGCGTATCTTTTTCCCCAGGCATCAGCTGAAGCAGTGATTCCCCAGCCTCAAGAGGAGATCCCCCAAGACCTAGTCCAGGTGGACGAGGAAGTCGCAGATGCGATGCAAGACATCCAGTTGTGTGACAGGATGTCTGAAGTGGACGAAGGTTTGGAAGAAGACCTCCTGGCAGAAGGTCAGGATCAAGTTCAAACCCCGGATGTCGCAGAGGATGGGGTCGACGAGGTGTCGGCTACTCCGGTTCAGATGCCGGAGCCCATCCCCTCAACATCCGCTGGTCTCCCAGTAGAACTGGGACAGGCCCTCTCTTCGATTGTTGGAATGATCCAACAAATGCAGAAGGAGAATCAGGAGAAGGCGGCTGCAATGGAACTGCGTATGCAGTCCCTAGCAGAATCACATGGGCCCCGGAAAAGGCTCAATGTGAAAGACCTTCCCATATGCTCAGATGCTAACCCATGGAGGTATGCTGAGCACATGCCAATGACGACTGGTAAGATCGTCATTTCGGATAAGCTGGGTTCAGTTCTCCTAGAGGAGGTAGAATTCTGGCCCAGCAAGGCATCATATCCGGACTGCTATGTCCGGCTGAGAAAAGAACCAGCTTCAAGGGAGGAGACAGAGCCGAAAGAGGTCATTATTATGGACCACGCTAAGGCTCAAGCCCTACTTTCATCCTCGATGAAAGAGAGGGGCTTCTCGAATTCGAAGGTAGCAGCATTGAGCAAGAAGCTCCCTTCTTTTGTGTCCTCTTCTGATAGAGCCTTCCCCTTTTTACAAAAAGGGTTTGCGGCTGTCCTAAAGGCAATCGAGGCCGGCAAGCCTTGCCCCTCCCTGGAGGAGTGTAAACCCTTGTCGCTGGCTCTGCCTATGGACCACAAGGACTGGAAGGATGTCCATCTGACATTCTCAGTGGGAAAGTTGGAGGCTGATATTGCCGGACGGCAATTCGGCGAGGACCTCCCCAAGTTGTCCGAATTTCTTTTACGAAGAGAGTTCGAGACAAAAGAAAGACTGGCTGCCTCAATGTCTCATCAGACTACTCTTGAGACGATGGCAAGTGACCCTAAGGTCCATGAAATGTTCATGGTAGTGGCTAAGTCTCACCTAGCCACAGTGACGAAGGACCTTTATGGCTTCGTCAAGGCAAGGAGAGCTTGCAGGGAGTTCGTGTTCACCGGGGCTTCGGTGAGACACGAGCCAAGGAAGTTAATATCCTCCAACATTTGGGGAAAAGACCTTTTCCCTACCGATGTGGTCAAAGAGGTTGTTGATAAGGCTGCCGTGGAGAATAGAAACCTTCTCCAGAAGTGGGGCCTGGATATCAAAAGAAAATCTTCCCCGGATGAGGGTCCTCAACCAAAGAGGAAGAATATGAGGACTAGGCTACCGTCTCGGCCAGCCAAGCCTTATAGACAGCAACAGCAACTGCAATTGCCTTTGCCTCCAGTGCCCCAGATGGTGGCACAAACCCCGACTACTTTTCAGTGGGTACCCCAGGCTGTGCCAGGTCAGTCAACCACATTCACCCCAACGTTCGAAGGACAGTCTTCTTCCTTTCGTGCAAAACCTAGAGGAGCAGCCAGAGGCTCGTCTAGGCGCCCCTCAAGGGGAAGGGGATTCAGAGGTGGTCGTGGTCAGGGAGGCAAGACCTCAGGACGGCAGTCCAAGTGAAACGATACCAGTAGGAGGGAGACTAATGAAATTTTGGGATCGCTGGACCTTCGATCCCTGGGCCCAAAGCCTACTCAAGAATGGACTGGGTTGGAGCTGGTACAGCACTCCACCCCCATGCCTTCGGTTTTTCCAACACTCCACCCCCATTTTGGAGGAGTACGTTCAAGAACTGTTGGAGAAAAATGTGATCCGAAAGGTGAAGTCCATCAAATTCCAAGGGAGGCTGTTTTGTGTTCCCAAGAAAGACTCGGAAAAGCTCAGAGTCATTCTGGACTTGTCACCACTCAACAAGTTCATAGTGAATTGCAAATTCAAGATGCTTACACTGCAACACATAAGGACCTTACTGCCCAAGAGGGCATACTCAGTCTCTATAGACTTGTCAGACGCCTATTGGCACATCCCAATCAGCCGTCGACTCTCCCCCTACCTAGGGTTCAGGCTACAACGGAAACTGTACGCCTTCAGAGCCATGCCATTCGGGCTAAACATAGCCCCAAGGATTTTCACGAAGCTTGCGAGCGCAGCTCTCAAACAATTATGCCTAAAGGGAATTCAGGTAGTAGCCTACCTGGACGACTGGCTGGTGTGGGCAGCATCCGAGACCGAATGCTTGCAAGCTTCCAGTCAGGTGATCCAGTTCCTAGAGTACCTAGGCTTCAAGATCAACAAGAAAAAGTCTCGACTTTCTCCATCCCAAAAGTTCCAGTGGCTGGGAATCCACTGGGACCTTTTGTCACACAGTTTCTCCATCCCAATGAAGAAAAGGAAGGAGATAGCGGGCTCTGTCAAGAGACTTCTAGATTCCAAAAGGATATCAAGACGCGAACAAGAGAGGGTACTAGGCTCTCTCCAGTTTGCTTCAGTGACAGACCCAGTGCTAAGAGCACAGCTAAAGGATGCAACCGGAGTTTGGAGAAGGTATGCATCAAACGCGCGAAGAGACCTGAGAAGACCAGTGCCGCCTCGGCTACGTACTCTTCTCAGACCTTGGTCCCAAGCCAGACATCTAAAGAAGTCGGTTCTTCTTCAGCCACCTCCCCCGTCGATGACGATTCACTCAGACGCCTCAAAGGAGGGATGGGGAGGTCACTCTCATCGGAAAAAAGTCCAGGGGACTTTGTCCAAGCTATTCAGGACCTTTCATATAAACTTTCTAGAAGCTATGGCAGTGCTCCTTACCTTAAAGAAAGTCTCCCCGCGTCACTCGATCCACATAAGATTGGTGACAGACAGCGAGGTGGTTGTGAGATGCTTGAATCGACAAGGGTCGAGGTCACCACCTCTCAACCAAGTGATGTTAGCCATTTTCCGATTGGCAGAAAAGAAGAAGTGGTACCTGTCGGCAGTTCACCTTCAAGGAGTCCGCAATGTGACAGCGGACGCTCTATCCAGGTTCACACCGATAGAGTCGGAATGGTCCTTAGACGCAGGATCATTTTCCTTCATTCTGAATCAAGTCCCAGAACTGCAAATAGACCTCTTTGCGACGAAAGACAACAAGAAGTTGCCCCTGTACATGTCCCCGTACGAGGACCCCTTAGCGGAAGCAGTGGACGCAATGTCCCTCGACTGGAACAGATGGTCCAGGATTTATCTGTTCCCTCCTCACAACCTTCTGTTGAGGGTCCTCAACAAACTGAGATCCTTCAAGGGGGGTAGCGGCAATAGTGGCCCACAAGTGGGCGAACAGTATGTGGTTCCCCTTGGCGTTGGAACTACAGATGAAGTTCGTGCCGCTACCACATCCAGTTCTGACCCAGCGAGTCCAGAAGTCGACTGTCTGCGCTTCATTACAGAAAACCCAGACCCTGCAGCTCATGATTTTCTCGCCCTAGCGGTGAGAAAGCGTTTCGGGATTTCGAGAGCCAGCATAGACTTCCTAGAGGAATACAAGTGCAAATCGACTAGAAGGCAATATGAGTCATCTTGGAGAAAGTGGGTGGCCTTTGTAAAGGCAAAGAATCCGCAGGAGATCTCAACAGACTTCTGCTTATCTTTCTTCATCCACCTCCATGGCCAAGGATTGGCAGCTAACACGATTTCAGTGTGTAAATCGGCTTTGATGAGACCCATTTTATTTGCCTTCCAGATCGACCTAGGTAACGAGATCTTTAATAAAGTTCCGAAAGCCTGCGCTAGGCTCAGACCTTCAGCACCTCCAAAGCCCATTTCATGGTCTTTAGACAAAGTTCTTCATTTCGCCTCCCTGTTGAGCAATGAAGAATGTGCGTTAAAGGATTTAACGCAAAAAGTTATTTTCCTATTTGCACTCGCGTCCGGGGCCAGGGTTAGTGAGATCGTAGCCCTCTCGAGAGAGGCAGGTCGTGTTCAGTTCCTGGATGGGGGGGAGCTGAACCTGTTTCCGGATCCTACGTTTCTCGCCAAGAATGAGTTACCCACCAACAGGTGGGGTCCCTGGAGAATCTGCCCTCTGAAAGAAGATGCATCTCTATGTCCAGTAGAATGCCTAAAGGTCTATCTTCGTAGAACTTCAGACTTCAAGGGTAGTCAACTATTCAGGGGAGAAACATCAGGCTCAAATTTATCTCTGAATCAACTCAGAGCGAAAATGACATATTTTATTCGCAGAGCGGATCCTGACAGTACACCCGCAGGTCACGATCCGAGGAAAGTTGCCTCATCCCTAAATTTCTTTAATTGTATGGATTTTGAACATCTCCGTTCATACACGGGCTGGAAATCTTCCAGGGTGTTCTTTCGCCACTATGCGAAGCAAGTAGAGGAACTTAAGAGATCTGTGGTAGCAGTGGGTCGTGTAGTTAACCCTACTGTTTAACTCTGCGAGGAACAGTGGTCTTAATTGGGACGATTAAGTCCAGGGTGAGTGTGTAGGTACATACTGTACTACAAACTAAATGAGGGCACCAAGTGCCCATATAGACTGTTCCTTCCTTCAAAGGTGAACCTTGCATAAGTTCAGACATGTGTGCCAAGCGTTTCTAACGCTAATGTGATTGGTTTGTAATACAGATTTTTTATGACTTGATACCTTGGTATCTCATTAAAGTGGTGTTTAATGGTTTTTCTTTCAGATAAACAAGTTCTGTTTACTATCATACTTATGCTTAAAGTTTTGGGTTACCCTCTTTTATATAAATATATATATTTGTTGTTAACCTGTCTGTTTATTATCTGTCAATAAACTTGTTCTTGAGAACCTTGCGTCTCTTTCACCTGTGTCAATTTATTGGTATAATTGAGCATTTTAATTCTATGTATCTTATCTGGGATAATTCTGATAGAATTGTTCTGTTTTGCAAGCTATGTTGCATTGGTTTATGTAAGTCCCCTAATGGGAGGACTCCGTCCCATAAAGGGACGAGGGCGGTTTTATTAGTTTCTTCCTATGTGGATATAAACCTTTGTCCAATACAAGTATTGTGCGGATGACTGGTCAATATATTGACGCAGTGGTTCTATACAAACTATGCTTTAATTAATATAGGGCGAGACCACTATATTAGCTTGCCTGATATTCATACATAGATATATGTACTCTTCGAGACTTTCCAGAGTCTAGTAGGACTCTTCCCTGTAGGGGGCAGGAAGCTCTAACATAGTTTATAGTTAGTTGAAAAGATGTATAACGGTAACATCTTAGGTCTCTAGGTCTAGTCGACCGGGAATAAATATCTCCGGGGAGTACGGCACGTTCTGAGAATCCACAGATACAGTAATGCTCTGGTACACTTCCATCAGGACGACATGGCTTGAGCCCAAAAAACGGATTTTGAGCGAAGCGAAAAATCTATTTTTGGGTGAGATAGCCATGTCGTCCTGATGGACCCGCCCTTGCCTTTCTAAGAAAGGGCTGTAGGACCCCTCCCTACATACAGTATCTGTAGCACCTCGTGTACGCTACAAGGAATACAGATGGCGCCAGGATTGGCGCCAGGCACGCATACGAATCGGGGGATTGGGAAGCCTTGGGAGCGGCTCCCCCTTTTTGTTTCCCGAATTCGTATCTCGTCAATCTCCCTCCTACGAGACGAATCTCTGTTCAGGTAGTAGATTGCCATGTGACGTGTCTAGAATACGTCCTCTGATATGTCGCGATATCCCTTTCACGAGGGATACTCGCTCCAGGAGTTAGAATTCTGGTACCTTAAGGTAAATTCTCTGGGAATATCGCCGTAGTTGTAATATACCCTAGGAAGCTACCCTATAGGAACTTCCATCAGGACGACATGGCTATCTCACCCAAAAATAGATTTTTCGCTTCGCTCAAAATCCGTTATATATATATATATATATATATATATATATATATATATATGGTTCACTTTTCCTTTCCCTACATATCCATTGATAGTTTGACCTATTTTTTACACACTCTCTTTTCCCATACACCTAATAACACTAAGGTGAACTAAAAATTCACCTTTGCGCGGGGGTTAACTACTGCACTGTAATTGTTCAGTGGTTACTTTCCTCTTGGTTAGGGTATAAAAGACGTTTTAGCTTTGGTAAGTAGTTCATAAAAATTGACATTCCAAAAAACCTTGTTTTCTAGGATTTGTTAGTGCCATAACCTCAGAACCATTGAATTCTGCTATCTTCGATTAGAGTTCTCTTTCTTTGGGGTATACACAGGCACACTATCTGTTTCATTATATCCTTTCTTCACTGGACTATTGTCCCTGTTATATCCCTTGCATTTATGTGTTTATAACATCCTTTCTTTCAAAATAATAATAATAATAATAATAATAATAATAATAATAATAATAATAATAATAATAATAACAATAATAATAATAATAATAATATTAATAATAATAATAATAATAATAATAATAATAATAATAATAATAATAATAATAATAATAATAATAATAATAATAATAATAATAATAATAATTCTTTAGGTACTACAATTATCTAACACATAACAAGCAACTGATGATAGTCTTCGATTGAAGAATTATCATTATTTATTTTTTGCTTGACAAAAATTATTTCAAAAGATCTCTTTTCTTAATAGTACTCAGTTTTTTTTATAAGCTGTTTAATTGAAGGATGGATATTTAACAAAATACTAAATTTAGCAAAGGAATGCACAATTTCTTCAGAAAAGGATACTTTATCTTATTCCTTTAACTTCGAAACCAAATTCAAAGGCAGTCTTTTCAATTCAGCAGTATTTCGCCACTTAAGGCTTTGAATTATATCTCATAATAAGAATTTGAGTATACACAAACAGACACACAAGCACACACACATACACACACACACACACACACACACACATATATATATATATATATATATATATATATATATATATATATATATATATATATATATATACTGTATATATATGTATATATATATATATATATATATATATATATATATATATATATATATATATATATATATATATATATATATGTATGTGTGTATGTGTATATATATACATATATATATATATATATATATATATATATATATATATATATATATATATATATATATATATATATATATATATATATATATGTGTGTGTGTGTGTGTGTGTGTGCGTGCGTGTGTGTGTGTGGGTGTGTGTTTGTAAGTGTGTATGTGTGTATTCGTATGTGTATGACGTGCCTTAATATGAAAAATTGCCGAGTTTGTAAACTAAGCAATCGAATTTCCCAATTTGTATATTGACTAACTAGTAAACTGCTTTTAACACTGTGCTTATTTAATAATCTAGGTACCCTAGCATGTAAATTTGGTAGCCTATAATGTTGAATAGGCAAATTACCTAGTTTGTACGCTAGGCAGCCATGTAGTATTTCAATGTTATACCTAACCTCTTTTTTATTTTGTTTATAGGGTTTCTAGTAAAAGGTCCCTCATTTTTCCTCATTAT
>NC_090745.1:54183387-54185887 GCF_036898095.1 Palaemon carinicauda | reverse complement strand
AGTATCAATGCTATAAGAGAAAATTACATTGCCTATCAACAAAAATGAAATTGACTTCGCGAATTTAGTCAACTAGATAGATGTTGATGTCAATTATATTTGGAACAATAGTGTATGTATATTCAAAAACCTTTTTTTCATTTCAGTACAAAGTAATACCTGATAACTCTAGCTAGCATTGGACACTTGGTACTAGGGTGATCAATGAACTAAGGAAAACACCACCAACATCAACTTATACTACAAGGGATGTATACTTAATACCAGAAAGACGAGAAAGCAGTGAGGGACAGCGTCAGCAACAACATATCCCCCATAGTTTTGGATACTAGGATCAAGTTGACAATCTACCACCAGATGAGTAAGACGAGGTCCCTCATTTTGAGGAACAATCCTGCTCCACCGACTCATGACATCCTTAGGCAGTCCAATAGGGCTTATTACTACCTTTGCCCTGCTCCAGGATGCCCTGGAGGTTATAATGGAATGACCACTATGCGACTGTACAAGAGACTGTCCTGCCATGTCCAGCAAGGGACAATAAGAGCTCATCCCCTTGAAGTTCATAACCACATCATCAAACCGGAGAAAATCGTCAAGCGTAATAGAATCATCTTCTGTGCTCCAATCAGTAGAAGACTTAGGATCCTTCAAACTCTCCTCATACAGTGAGAAAAAACATCCCTAAATACGACCGTAGAGATGTTCGTGCTTCCCTTCTGCCGTAGGAACCACGTCCAAAGAATAATCATTGAACAAGAAATCTTGAACCTAGACCACTCTTATCTGCAGCCAAGCAGCTCGCCTAATACTGACTGCGGCCCAGCGAGCGCTTTTACATATCAGCTAATGGCAGTAGCATAATGAGATGGAGCTCACCACCTACGAATGAGTGGAGATACAGCTCCACTGAGAGTTTCTTCATGGGAGTGTCTAAATCAATGAGAATTCACTGCCTAACATAGGTCATGACTTGCTATGCCCACGGCGCCACAGGCGGCGAATGTAAATCCGCCACCTCTACCCACGAGCTAGCATTGCTATTCAAAAGGACGTTGCTAGCACCTTTTACCCATTCCACTACAGCCTGAGGAAGGGAGATGATACTCTCAAAATGCGTTGCTGATAACTGTTTTTGTGCCTATATCGTGAACTTTGTATTTGATACTCAACTTTCTCATCTTAAATTGGTCTTCCCTCCCATGAAGAATGACTTTTGATTAATTACTGACAGAACACAGTGATACAAAAAAGTAGATTATCCTAGCTACCGATAATATAGACTGAAAAATTAATGGTATTGAGGCAGCCATTGCTTTCAACACCCCCAAAAAAATAATAATCATAACAAGAGCAATCAGAAATTCCTGACCAACAAAGGTTAATGGGGTCGTCCATCATTCAAGATATACATATGGTGAAAATTTCTTCAAAATCCATCGAATAGTTGTGGTGTTACTTCAAAATGGACAAAAATACAAATCCGTATCTAGAATCCGGATCCGGATCATCAAAATTTAATGGGGTCGCCCAAAACCTATTATCTATCTGTGATGAAAAATTTCGTCAAAATCTTACAAGTAGTTTTGAAATTGTCTTTATTATGTAGAAAAAAAGATCTAGAATTCAGAAGCCAGATCCGGATCCAAATCATCTCCAAAATTTAATGGGGTAGTCCATGACATATGATCTAACTGTAATGGAAATTTTATCAAAATCTGTTGAGAACTATATATGTAATCTTGTCCACAGACATCAGAAAAAGGCAAATCCAGATCTAGAATCCGATCCCAGATCATGATCATCTAAGCCTCTAAGGTCTATATTCGGTGAAAATTGTAATAAACTCCGTCAAGTTGTTTGACGTAACCCTGTCCAAAGGTTAATGGTCCATAGACACGGTAAAATAAGTAAAACTGACTCGATCGAAATACTTCCCTCGCGGAGATAATAATAATAATAATAATAATAATAATAATAATAATAATAATAATAATAATAATAATAATAATAATAATAATAATAAGGTTCACTTGATACCAGAAGGGCAGTAACATTGCCCTAAGTTGTCATCTTTGTATAAACGAAGCTAGCCTATGTTCTGCTGCCCTTAAGGAACATCAATCCTCATATCACCTTCAAGCCTAAGCTGTGACCACTATTTATTCAGTATATATGAAAAACGTCCGTTTTTATCCTGAAAAAAAAAAAAAATAAAAAGGGACCAATTTTCTATAAAATTAATAATGAGATAAAAATAAAAGGACGAATTATTCACATTACAAAATTTTTTTCCAATAATGGTGATTACAGTATTTACTGTATACAGAGGAATATCAATTTGAACAAACCTTTGTTTCATACGATTGGAATGTACCTCTCCCCAACACATACACCTTCTCTCTCTCTCTCTCTCTCTCTCTCTCTCTCTCTCTCTCTCTCTCTCTCTCTCTCTCTCTCTCTCTCTCTCTCTCTCGTTGTAACTATGTAATAACATATC
>NC_090745.1:54175782-54182887 GCF_036898095.1 Palaemon carinicauda | reverse complement strand
ATAATTTTTATATATATATAAATAAATATATATATATATAAATAAATATATATTATATATATATTATAAATAAATATATATATATATATATATATATAAAATAAATATATATATATATATATATATATATATAATATATAAATATATATATATATATATAAATAAATATAATATATATATATAATATATATATATATATATATATATATGTGTGTGTATATGTATGTGTATATGTAGTGTATGTGTATGTGTATGATAAGGCAAGGAGCACTTTCGAACCTCACGATAGTTCACAGTTTATAAAATTTATTCACTTGAATAGAGGGAACGTTAGTTCCAATAATTATCTCTTTTAGTCCGAAAATCAACAGCATAAAATTCGCTCAATTTGAAATAAAAAAAGGGGAAGAAAATCCTTGATTCACGTTGGATACACATACTCTGTGATCAACAGAATTTTTAAATTATCAGACATTTTATGGCAAACAGACATTTGTTAATTTTTTTTAGAAATGTTTAAGTAAATATACTTCATTGATAATTTACATTACTGTGAATAAATGTTTTGTATATATTCGGTATTTACCTGTAACCTAAACATCAACTTCTCATATATTTATTGATATATTTTGGGGTTGTTGACATGAAGAATGTTAAGCTAAATTGAATAATCCTGTTATAAAATCATTTGAGCAGATAACTATTATCATGTGACATGAAAAAGCCTTGTAAAGGAAATAAAAAAAAAAGTTGAAAAGAATTAAACTACCTTATAACTACTAAATTTATCGACATATAAAGGTTTAAAATATGCTTTAAAAAAGGAAAACGTTTTCTTTAGGATACGCGTCATAGTAATAGAAAGATCTATAATTTGTAATGAGTTTAGAGCGCAACTGTAGAGGCAATGGACACAATTTTAATACAACCGTTTATCATACCAACAGTCATTTTGGACAATTGTGTTATTAAAACTCATGTGATATTTTCAGTTTTTCTACTAATGGTGAAAAAACAGAACTGTAAACTATAAATCAAGCCAAAAGAAAGGATTAATAACCAAAGTTTCTAGGATACCAAGATTCCAGAAAAAAAAAAAAACCTTAATGCGAGTATAAGCTTCTTAGAGATGAAAGTTTAAATTCTAGGAAGAGAGGTCATGGGAAGCAAGAGGTACATAATTTGTTAGAAATTAGAACTCATCGATTTAGCTGATAGTGAAGACGGATAAGGCACTCAGGTAGGAAAGTAAACCGGGCGGTTTCGGGGATCCCGATACTGTTGGACCTCACCTATGTTGGTCAGGTTAATGATCAATCAGATATAAGTCGGAAATAATGCCAAAAATATCGTAAGTTAATATTCAGATTACCCTCTCCCCCCTCTCTCTCTCTCTCTCTCTCTCTCTCTCTCTCTCTCTCTCTCTCTCTCTCTCTCTCTCTCTCTCTCTCTCTCTCTCTCTCTCGTATTTTCTCAACTTTCACTAAATCAGTATCATCGTAGTCATGCTGTATTTAATATTACTAATGCCAAAGCAATCGCATTTACGCCATAGTTGAAATACGCATAGTCACTTGTTTTTGTTTTATTACCATTAAAAAAACCTTACATGTTCACTTGTCATAAGCATTTACCTGGCCTTGAAAATATGACTGCAAATATTCTAGCTATTTGTTCATGACTTTTCTAGGTAAACATAATACAAATCCTGTGGAAACGCAATTTTATTTCATTCTCCTACTGTAACTTTGCATGTTTAGCTCTTGGCTATTTGCATAATTAAGATTTATGTCGAAAGAATTAGCTAAAATTGAATATCTGGATACTTCCTTTACAGGAGAGAAGAAAAGTAACCCCATTATTATAATGTGAGATTTTGCTTTGTATTATAAAGAGGTTAAGGTCATATATAGGTGCTATTCAGAAATTGTTCATGGAATGCAGCTGAATCTGTTCCCAGCAGCTAAAGAATGTGGGTAACAGAGGAGAGAATAGAATTTTGTTTGGTTTATAAACTTCCATGTATTATTTCAGATTTCTATCTCTCTCTCTCTCTCTCTCTCTCTCTCTTCTCTCTCTCTCTCTCTCTCTCTCTCTCTCTCTCTCTCTCTCTCTGCTCTCTCTCTCTCTCTCTCTCTCTCTCTCTCTCTCTCTATAAATAGCGAAACAGTGAGAAAAAAAATTGCTGTATTGGTGGCTCCAACGTAACCACTCTTGCTTTTGATTGTGAAGGAATATAGGACTTTATGTACGATAGCAGATTGGGGTGGTAGATGATTTGATCTGTTCTTTGGAGAGAGAGAGAGAGAGAGAGAGAGAGAGGAGAGAGAGAGAGAGAGAGAGAGAGAGAGAGGGAGAGAGAGAGAGAGAGAGAGGGTGTATGTGTTGGAAGAGGTACATTCCAATCGTATGAAACAAAGGTTTTTCAAATTGATATTCCTCTGTATACAGTACATACTGCAATCACCATTATTGAAATATGTTTTTGTAATGCGAATAATTCGTCTTCTTATCTTTTTCTCATTATTAATTTTATAGAAAATTGGTCGCTGTCCGTTTTTTTTATTTTTCCAGGATAAGAACTGACGCTTTTATATATTCTGAATAAATAGTGGTCAAAGCTTAGGCTTGAAGGTGATATCAATATTGATGTCCCTTAAGGGCAGCAGGACATAGACTCGCTTCGTTTTTACAGAGGATAACAACTTGGGGCAATGTTACTGCTTTCTGGTATCAAGTGACATTATTATTATTATTATTATTATTATTATTATTATTATTATTATTATTATTATTATTATTATTATTATTATTATTATTATTATTATTATTATTATTATCTCCGCGAGGGAAGTATTTCGATCGAGTCAGTTTACTTATTTTACCGTGTCTATGGACATTAACCTGTGGACAGGGTTACGTCAAAACAACTTGACGGAGTTTATTACAATTTTCACCGAAGATAGACCTTAGATGATCATGATCTGGATCGGATTCTAGATCTGGATTTGCCTTTTTCTGATGTCTGTGGACAAGATTACGTATAAAGTTCTCAACAGATTTTGATAAAATTTCCATCAAAGTTAGATCATATGTCATGGACAACCCCATTAAATTTTGGAGATAATTTGGATCCGGATCTGGCTTCTGAATTCTAAATCTTTTTTTCGGCATAATAAAGACAATTTCAAAACTACGAAATTTTCATCACAGATGGATAATAGGTTTTGGGTGACCCCATTAAATTTGATGATCCGGATCCGGATTAAAGATACGGATTTGTATTTTTTTCCATTTTGAAGTAACTCCACAACTATTCGATGGATTTTGAAGAAATTTTCACCATATGTATATCTTGAATGATGGACGACCCCATTAACCTTTGGTGGTCAGGAATCTCTGATTGCTCTTGTTAGGATTATTATATTTTTGGGGTGTTGAAAGCAATGGCTGCCTCAATACCATTAATTTTTCAGTCTATATTATCGATAGCTAGGATAATCTTCTTTTTTGTATTACTGTGTTCTGCCAGTAATTAATCAAAAGTCATTCTTCATGGGAGGGAAGACCAATTTAAGATGAGAAAGTTGAGTATTACATACAAAGTTCACGATATAGGCACAAAAACAGTTAGTTATCAGCGATGCATTTTGAGTGGATCACCTCCCTTCCTCAGGCTGTAGTGGAATGGGTAAAAGGTGCTAGCAACGTCCTTTTAAATAGCAATGCTGGCTCGTGGGTACAGGTGGTGGATTTACATTTGCCACCTGTGGCGCCGTGGGCATAGCAAGTCATGACCTATGTTAGGCAGTGAATTCTCATTGATTGAGACACTACCATGAAGAAACTCTCAGTGGAGCTGTATCTCCACTCATTCGTAGGTGGTGAGCGCCATCTCATTATGCTACTGCCATTAGCTGATATGTGAAAGCGCTCGCTGGGCCGCAATCAGTATTAGGCGAGCTGCTTGGCTGCAGATAAGAGTGGTCTAGGTTCAAGGTGTCTCGTTCAATAATTATTGTTTGGACGTGGTTCCTACGGCAGAAGGGAAGCACGAACATCTCTTCGGTCGTATTTAGGGATGGTTTTTCTCACTGTAAGAGGAGAGTTTCAAGGATCCTAAGTCTTCTACTAATAGGAGCACGGAAGATGATCCTATTACGCTTGACGATTTCCTCCCGTTTGATGATGTGGTTATGAACTTCAAGGGGATGAGCTCTTATAGTCCCTTGCTGGACATGGCAGGACAGCCTATTGAACAGCCGCATAGTGGTCATTCCATTATAGCCTCCAGGGCATCCTGGAGCAGGGCATAGGTAGTAATAAGCCCTATTGGACTGCCTAAGGATGTCATGAGTCGGTGGAGCACGGTTATTCCTCAAAATGGGGGGACCTCGTCTTACCCATCTGGTGGTAGATTGTCAACTTGATCCTAGTGTCCAAATCTATGCGAGATATGTGGTTGCTGACGTTGTCAACTTGTCCCTCACTGCTTTCTCGTCTTTCTGGTATTAAGTATACATCCCTTGTAGTTAAAGTTGATGTTGGTGGTGTTTTCCTCAGTTCATTGATCACCCTGGTACCAAGTGTCCAATGCTAGCTAGAGTTATTAGGTATTACTTTGTACAGAAATGAAAAATGATTTTTAAATATACATACACTATTATTCCAAATATAGTTGATATCAACATCTATCTAGTTGACTAAATTCGCGAAGTCAATTTCATTTTTGTTGATAATGTAATTTTCTCTTATAACATTGTTACTATATATTCACAAGCGTGCTGCACTCTTTAGATTCCTCATATGGCTTAGGATCCTGTGAATATAAAAGTATGGTCACCTCTTTGTAAAGTTTTCTGATAATTACACACACACACACACACACACACACACACACACACATATATATATATATATATATATATATATATATATATATATATATATATATATATATATATATATCATTAACTACACCCCTAGTTGGAAAAACCAAATGCTATAATCTCAAGGGCTCCAACAGGGATAATAGCTCAGTAAGGAAAGAAATAAAAAAACAAATATACTACATAAAAGTCAACGAATGATGAATATAACAAATTTTAAAATCGGGGCCAATGTTAGAAATAGATGTCTTATATATGTACGAAGAAGCACTTATAACAGCTTACTCAACATAAAGATATCCGCAGCAAACCTGTGCTCGTACCTCTGAAGCTGCATCTATTCAACTGCTTGTTTAGATCTTCTCCTAATCTGGTGACATCTGAATGAAACTTCCAGAATACTGTGTAGTATTAATCCTTATGATGGAGAAGGCAAGGCTGCTAAAATAAACTAAATGCCTAGTACCATGGGCAGTGCATGATAGTAAAGTATGAGAAGATGTGAAGGCAAAGGATGACCAAAATTATGAAAAATCGTACACAACATACATAAAAATCTAACTAAATAGTGTTGGAGATTAATATCTAAATTAGGAACAAAAAAAAATTTTAAACCACATGTTTTTGTCTAATAAATTAAGAAGAAATTTAGCTGCTGAACACCCGGCAGGAGGAAGGTACTCTAAACAATGCAAAATGAAAGAACTAAAACCCCCTTTTTTTTTTTCAGAACAGATTGATCACCGAAAATCTCGAAAGACTTTCTCAGTAAACTTATTTTTGTACAATTGAATAAGAAAAAGACTGAATGTGTTTCTCCTAAGTATAATTGTCATACGAAATCACGCACGACATTTTAAAACAGTTGTATAGAGTTAAAGGAATATTATCAATACGAGATATGAATATAGTATTGAGGAGCCACAGTCCTATACCTAATAATAGTCATACTTTGAATGTTGTTAGGGTTCAACGTCCTAAGCCATACTTTTCACCATCCAAGAATTCTAGAAAGATCTCTATTAAGGAATCCAGAACCTTTAGATTTACATCTAGGAAATGGAACTGATATAAAAGGAGTAGCATCATCTGCGTATGCAACGAGCTTGTTTTATAGGGCAACCACCATATCATGTATATATAGTATGAAAAGTGAAAGGCCAAGATTACTGACCTAAGGAACATCAGATATCATATTCCTATACTAACTCTGGGGTCCATCAACACTAACTCCGCAATCTATTACTTAAATATGTACACAAACACCATTTACCATTTACACTACAGATTCCACAGTGCATTCCGTAGCACACTGTAAAAAATTGTGTCCCTTCAGCCACTATCTACATTGCCAAACCCATCATCCTACTTCTTTTAATGTTCAGCTAGTGCTGAATGACTAATATTTGAGGTATTATCCATCCGAGACTAGAGGGAATAGTGATTATAGTACCTCTCAGTCCACTGTTTATATGTATTTATCTTTCTCTAACTTTCATTGAAAAATATCCACTAACGGTAGCTTCATAAACATATAGCATATAAGTAAACAAAATTAAATTTTCTGTAAAAAAAATCATATACATTTACACACACAAATACACACACACACACACACACATATATATATATATATATATATATATATATATATATATATATATATATATATATATATGTATATATATATATATATATATATATATATATATATATATATATGAATATATATATGTATATCTATTTATATATATTGTATATATATATATATATATATATATATATATATATATATATATATATATATATGCATACTGTATTTACAAATATATATGTATATGTATATATCCACACACACATATATATATATATATATATATATATATATATATATATATATATATATATATTACACGTATATATATATATATATATATATATATATATATATATATATATATATATATATATATATATTTGTGGGTATATATGTATATATCTATATATGTTTTCATTTGTTTGTAAATATGTAAGTATTTCAGTTTTAAGCGCTTCTAATATTCTGTGAAATTTTTTCCGTTTAAATGATGGAATTCTTAGCTTTTCTAGTAATTTTATTTTTTAACATCGGGTCTTTCAAGTCAAGTTTTATTTCTTAAAGTTAATTATCATATTTTGATTGATCTTGATACTATTATTGGAGCTAATATAAATGA
>NC_090745.1:54163282-54170782 GCF_036898095.1 Palaemon carinicauda | reverse complement strand
ACATCCAGCTAAATGACAGGATATCTGATGTGGACGGGTGTCAGGAGGAAGACCTCCTTGCAGAAGCCCAGGATGAAGTTCAAGTCCCTCTACATCGGCCGGTCTCCCAGTAGAGCTGGGACAGGCCCTCTCTTCTATTGTTGGAATGATCCAACAAATGCAGAAGGAGAATCAGGAGAAGGCGGCTGCAATGGAACTGCGAATGCAGTGCCTTGCAGAATCACATGGGCCCCAGAAAAGCTCAATGTGAAAGACCTTCCTTTGTGCTCGGATGCTAACCCATGGAGGTATGCTGAGCACATGTCGATGACGACTGGAAAGATCGTCATCTCGGATATGCTGGGCTCAGTTCCCCTGGAGGGTGGAATTCTGGCCCAGCAAGGCACCATATCCGGACTGTTATGTCCGGCTGAGGAAGGAACCAGCTTCAAAGGAGGAGGCAGAGCCGAAGGAGGTCATAGTGATGACCATGCTAAGGCTCAAGCTCTACTTTCATCTTCGATGAAAGAGAGGGGCTTCTCTAACTCAAAGGTAGCTGCATTGAATAGGCCCTTCCTTTGTGTCCTCGCCTACTAGAGCCTTCCCCCTTTTACAGAAAGGGTTTCTGGCTGTACTAAAAGCAATCGAGGCCGGCAAGTCTTACCCCTCCCTAGAGGAGTGTAAACCCTTGTCGCTGGCCCTGTCTATGGACCACAAAGATTGGAAGGACGTCCATCTTACGTTCTAAGTGGGAAAGTTGGAGGCTGATATTGCCGGACGTCAGTTCGGCAAGGACCTCCCTAAGCTGTCTGACTTTCTTTTGCGAAGTGAGTTCGATACAAAAGAAAGACTGACTGCCTCAATGTCTCTTCAGACTACTCTCGAGACGATGGCAAGTGACCCCAAGGTCCATGAAATGTTCATGGTAGTGGCCAAGCCTCATCGGGCCACAGTGACGAAGGACCTTTATGGCTTCGTCAAGGCAAGGAGAGCTTGTAGGGAGTTCGTGTTTACCTCGGCTACAGTGAGGCACGAGCTAAAGAAACTAATCTCCTCCAACATTTGGGGAAAAGACCTTTTTCCCTACCGACTTGGTCAAAGAAGTTTTTGATAAAGCCACCTTGGAGAATAGAAACCTTCTCCAGATGTGGGATCTGGCTATCAAAAGAAAGTCTTCCCCGGATGAGGGTCCTCAACCAAAGAGGAAGACTATGAGAACTAAGCTACCGTCTCGGCCAGCCAAACCTCTCAGACAGCAACAGCAACTGCAATTGCCATTGCCCCCAGTGCCCCAGATCGTGGCACAAACCCCGACCACCTTTCAGTGGGTACCCCAGGCCGTGTCGACACAGTCCACGGCATTCACCCCAGCGTTCGAAGGGCAGTCTACTTCCTTCCGAACAAAGCCTAGAGGAGCAGCCAGAGGCTCGTCTAGACGCCCCTCAAGGGGAAGGGGATTCAGGGGTGGTCGTGGTCAGGAAGGCAAGACCTCAGGACGGCAGTCCAAGTGAGGTGATACCGGTAGGAGGGAGACTTCTGAAATTTCGGGATCGGTGGACCTTCGATCCCTGGGCCCACAGCCTACTCAAGAATGGATTGGGTGGGAGCTGGTACAGCACTCCACCCCCGTACCTTCGGTTTTTCCAATACTCCACCCCCGTTATGGAGGAGTACGTTCAAGAACGGTTGGAGAAAAAGGGTGAAGCCCATCAATTTCTAAGGGAGGCTGTTTTGTGTTCCCAAGAAAGACTCGTAAAAGCTCAGAGTCATTCTGGACTTGTCGCCACTTAACAAGTTCATAGTGAATTGCAAATTCAAAATGCTAACACTGCAACACATAAGGACCTTACTGCCCAAGAGGGCATATTCCGTCTCTATAGACTTGTCAGATGCCTACTGGCACATTCCAATTAGCCACCGACTCTCCCCCTACCTAGGGTTCAGGCTACAACGAAGACTATACGCCTTCGGAGCCATGCCATTCGGGCTAAACATAGCCCCAAGGATTTTTACGAAGCTTGCGAGCGTAGCTCTCAAACAATTTCGCCTAAAGGGAATTCAGGTAGTAGCCTACCTGGACGACTGGTTGGTGTGGGCAGCATCCGAGACAGAATGCTTGCAAGCTTCCAGTCAGTGATCCAGTTCCTAGAGTACCTAGGCTTCAAGATCAACAGAAAAAGTCTCGACTTTCTCCATCTCAAAAGTTCCAGTGGCTAAGATCCACTGGGACCTTTTGTCACACCGTTTCTCCACCCCAGCGAAGAAAAGGAAGGAGATAGCGGGTTCTGTCAAGAGACTTCAAGATTCCGAAAGGATATCAAGACACGAGCAGGAGAGAGTACTGCGCTCTCTCCAGTTTGCTTCGGTGACAGACCCAGTGCTAAGAGCACAGCTAAAGGATGCAATCGGAGTTTGGAGAAGTTATGCATCAAACGCGTGAAGAGATCTGAGAAGACCAGCCGCTTCGGCTAAGTACTCTTCTCAGGCCTTGGTCCCAAGCCAGACATCTAAAGAAGTCAGGTTCTTCTTCAGCCACCTCCCCCGTCGGTGACGATTCACTCAGACGCCTCAAAGGAGGGATGGGGAGGTCACTCTCATCGGAAAGAAGTCCAGGGGACTTGGTCCAGGCTATTCAAGACCTTTCTCATAAAACTTTCTAGAAGCTAGGGCAGTGCTCCTTACCTTAAAGAAAGTCTCCCCGCGTCATTCGTTCCACATAAAGTGGTAATAGACAGCGAGGTAGTTGTAAGATACTTGAATCGACAAGGATCGAGGTCACCACCTCTCAACCAGGTGATGTTGGCCGTCTTCCGATTGGCGGAAAAGAAGAAGTGGTACCTGTCGGCAGTTCACCTTCAAGGAGTCCGCAATGTGACAGCGGACGCTCTATCCAGGTTCACACCGATAGAGTCAGAATGGTCCTTAGACGCAGGATCATTCTCCTTCATTCTGAATCAGTCCCAGAACTGCAGATAGACCTCTTTGCGACGAAAGACAACAAGAAGTTGCCCCTGTACGTGCCCCGTACGAGGACCCCTTAGCGGAAGCAGTGGACACGATGTCCCTCGACTGGAACAGATGGTCCAAGATTTATCTGTTCCCTCCTCACAACCTTCTGTTGAGGGTCCTCAACAAACTGAGATCCTTCAAAGGGTAGCGGCAATAGTGGCCCACAAGTGGCCGAACAGCGTGTGGTTCCTCCTGGCATTGGAACTGTAGCTGAAGTTTGTACCACTACCAGATCCAGTTCTGACCCAGCGAGTCCAGAAGTCAACTGTCTGCGCTTCATTACAGAAAACCCGGACCCTGCAGTTCATGATTTTCTCTCCCTAGCGGTGAGAAAGCGTTTCGGAATTTCGAAAGCCAGTATAGACTTTATTGAGGAATATAAATGCAAATCTACTAGAAGGCAATATGAGTCATCTTGGAGAAAATGGGTGGCCTCTTGTCAAGGCGAAGATTCCGCAGGAGATCTTGACAGACTTCTGCTTATCTTTTTTCCCCACCTCCATGGTCAAGGGTTGGCAGCGAACACGATTTCAGCGTGTAAGTCTGCTTTGACAAGACCCATTCTATATGCCTTCCAGGTCGACCTAGGTAACGAGATCTTTAATAAAGTCCCGAAAGCCTGTGCTAGGCTCAGACCTTCAGCACCTCCAAAGCCCATTTCATGGTCTTTAGACAAGTTCTTCATTTCGCTTCTCTGTTGAGCAATGAAGAATGTGCGTTAAAGGATTTGACACAAAAAGTTATTTTCCTAATTTGCACTCGCGTCCGGGGCCAGGGTTAGTAAGATTGTAGCCTCTCGAGAGAGGCAGGTCGTGTTCAGTTCCTGGATGGGGAAGAACTGAACCTGTTTCCGGATCCTACGTTTCTCGCCAAGAATGAGTTACCCACCAACAGGTGGGGTCCCTGGAGAATCTGCCCTCTGAAAGAAGATGCATCTCTATGTCCAGTAGAATGCCTAAAGGTCTATCTTCATAGAACTTCAGACTTCAAGGGTGGTCAACTATTCAGGGGAGAAACATCAGGCTCAAATTTATCTCTGAATCAACTCAGAGCGAAAATCACATATTTTATTCGCAGAGCGGATCCTGACAATACACCCGCAGGTCACGATCCGAGGAAAGTTGCCTCATTCTTAAATTTCTTTAATTGCATGGATTTTGAACATCTCCATTCATACACTGGCTGGAAGTCTTCCAGAGTGTTCTTTCGCCACTATGCGAAGCAAGTAGAGGAACTAAAAGAGATCTGTGGTAGCAGTGGGTCGCGGTGTTAACCCTACTGTTTAACTCTGCGAGGAACAGTGGTCTTAATTGGGACGATTAATTCCAGGGTGAGTGTGTAGTTACATACTGTACTACAAACTAAGTGAGGGCACTGTGTTGCCCATCCAGACTGTTCCATTTCCGAAGGTGAACCTAGCATAAGTGCAGACATGTGTGCCGAGCGTTTCTAACGCTAATGTCATTGATTTGTAATGCAGGCTTTTATGACTTTGATACCTCGGTATCTTAAAAGTGGCATCTAATGTTTTTCTTCCAGACAAACAAGCCCTGTTTACTATCATACTTATGCTTAAAGTTTTGGGTTATCCTCTTCTTATATATATATATATAATTGTGGTTAACCTGTCTATTTATTGCCTGTCAATAATCTGGTTCTTGAGAACCTTGCGTCTCCTTCACCTGTGTCAATTTACTGGTATAATTGAGCATTCATTCTATGTACCTTATCTGGGATAATTCTAATAGAATTGTTCCTTTATGCAAGCTATGTTGCATTGGTTTTCCTCCTATGCGGATATAAAACCTTTGTCCAATACAAGTATTGTGCGGAAAACTGGTCGATATTTCATATTGACGCAGTGGTCCTTTACAAACTATGCTTTACTTAATATAGGGCGAGACCACTATATTAGCTTGCCTGGTATTCGTACATAGATATATGTACTCTTCGAGACTTTTCCAGAGTCTAGTAGGACTCTTCCCTGTAGGGGGCAGGAAGCTCTAACATAGTTTATAGTTAGTTGAAAAGATGTATAACGGTAACATCTTAGGTCTCTAGGTCTATTCGACCGGGAAAAAATTACCTCCGGGGAGTACGGCACGTTCTGAGAATCCACAGATACAGTAATGCTCTGGTACACTTCCATCAGGACGACATGGCTTGAGCCCAAAAAACGGATTTTGAGCGAAGCGAAAAATCTATTTTTGGGTGAGATGGCCATGTCGTCCTGATGGACCCGCCCTTGCCTTTCTAAGAAAGGGCTGTAGGACCCCTCCCTACATACAGTATCTGTAGCACCTCGTGTACGCTACAAGGAATACAGATGGCGCCAGGATTGGCGCCAGGCACGCATACGAATCGGGGGATAGGGAAGCCTTGGGAGCGGCTCCCCTTTTTCTTTCCCGAATTCGTATCTCGTCAATCTCCCTCCTACGAGACGAATCTCTGTTCAGGTCGTAGATTGCCATGTGACGTGTCTAGAATACGTCCTCTGATATGTCGCGATATCCCTTTCACGAGGGATACTCGCTCCAGGAGTTAGAATTCTGGTACCTTAAGGTAAATTCTCTGGGAATATCGCCGTAGTTGTAATATACCCTAGGAAGCTACCCTATAGGAACTTCCATCAGGACGACATGGCCATCTCACCCAAAAATAGATTTTTCGCTTCGCTCAAAATCCGTTATATATATATATATATATATTTATATTCTCACACACGCACGCATATATGTATATATATAATATATATATATATATATATATATATATATATATATATATATATATATATACGTATATATATATATATATATATATATTTATATATATATATATATAGCCTATATATATATATATATATATATATATATATATATATATATATATATATATATATATATATATATATATATATATATTCACACACGCACACACACACACACACACACATATATATATATATATATATATATACATATATATATATACATATGTATACATATACATGTATATATATATATATATATATATATATATATGTATATATATATATATATATATATATATATATATATATATATATATATATATATATCTATGTGTGTGTGAATATATATATATATATATATATATATATATATATATATATATATATATATATATATATATATATATATATATATATTAACACACACACACACGTATATATATATATATATATATATATATATATATATATATATATATATATATATATATTTATATATATATATATATATATATATATATATATATATATATATATATTTATATATATAGTTGGCTGGCCTGGGCACTTGTCACCCATTGATATATTACCGCCACAAGGTTGTTGAGGTCTTTGTCCGGTCAGACAGTACTACATTGGTTACATTTATCTGGCTACTTGTCCTTTTCCCTTTGCTTACACATAAACAGAATAGTCTGGCCTATTTTTTCCACATTCTCCTCTGTCCTCGTACACCTGGCAACAGAGAGATTGTCAAACATTTTTTCTTCGCTCATGAGGCTAACCACTGCACTGCAATAGTTAAGGGCTAATTTTCTCATGGTAACGGCAGAAGGGACTCTTCAGTTATGGTAATCAACTCTTTTGGGAGATTAACACTCCAAAATAAAACCATTGTTTTCTATTCTTGGGTAAAGCCATTTGTGTCTGTACCATGCTTAAGGGTACACTCGAGAACACTTTTACTTTATTTACTTTCCTCTTGTTTTTTTTCGGAATTGTTATAGTTTTTATATAAGTGATTTATTTCACTACTGTACTGTTCTTGAAATATTTGATTTTAATCATCGGTTGCTTCTCCTGTAGTTTATTTTTATCCATATTTCCTTTCCTCACTGGGCTAGTTTTCCCCGGTGAAGCCTTTGGTCTTGTAGCATCTTGCTTTTCCAACTAAGGTTGTAACGTATATATATATATATATATATATATATATATATATATATATATATATATATATACATATATATATATATATACATAGGCATGTATATATATATATATATATATATATATATATATATATATAGATAGATAGATAGATAGATACACACATATATATAAATATATATATATATATATATATATATATATATATATATATATATATATATATATATATATATGTATGTACATACATACATACATACGTACATATATATATACATATATATATATATATATATATATATATATATATATATATATATGTGTGTGTGTGTGTGTGTGTGTGTGTGTGTGTATTATGAAGACTTTCCTGATGTTAACTAGGTAATGTATTTGCCTAATTTGTATATTAGGTAGTGGCGTTGAATAACTTGTAAACTAATTTTAATACTATGTCTAATTCATAAACTAGGCTGCCTAATTCGTAAATTAGGCAGCCTAGTGTATTGAAAAGGCAATATACTTAGTTCGTGTATCAGGCAACTTTTGTTTGATTTCCAATAGATCTAATAGAA
>NC_090745.1:54145782-54150782 GCF_036898095.1 Palaemon carinicauda | reverse complement strand
ATGTATATATATATATATATATATATATATATATATATATATATATATATATATATACATAAATATGTATATATATATATATTTATATATATATATATATATATATATATATAGACAGATATATATATACATATATATATATATATATATATATATATATATATATATATATATATATATATATATATATATATATATATATATATATATATGTGTGTGTGTGTGTGTGTGTGTTGTTTATATATATATATATATATATATATATATATATATATATATATATATATATATATATATGATAATCTCGCACATTTAGGCGTGTTTTTCATATTCGTATAAGCCAAATGTTACACTTATTCTTACATATGGATTCTCACTACCTCGGGAAAAGATATCTAAGGGGGAATCCACTGAAAGATAATAGCTTCTGGCCAAGAATCAAACCCGGGCACAGGAAACTGAGGTTTCATTGTTAAGTTAACCTAAGTTTCTTTGGCTCGGGTTTGCTTCCCCGGCTGACCAGAAGCTATTATCATTGAGTTGATTCGCCCTTGGATATCTGATCCCGAGGTGGAGAGAACCCAGATATTAGCAGGAGTAATTATATATGGCTTGAATGAATATTTTAACACCATCATCATTATCCCCCTACACCTATTAACGCAAAGGGCCTCCATTATATATCGCCAGACATTTCTATCTTGAGCTTTTCTATCAATACCTTTCCATTCATTATCTTCCCCTTCACGCTTTAGAGCCATCAGACATGTAGGATTGGTTATTCCAGCTCTTTTAGTTCCTTGTGGAGCTGAATTGATAGTATATATATATATATATATATATATATATATATATATATATATATATATATATATATATATATATATATCATAGACTCCTTTAAGGAAGGACTGGAACGTCCCCTGCTCGGGGTTTTTAACTTGAGTCTGAAAGATTAACTTGAGTCTGGACTAAAATGACTTCTAGAAGGGCTAGAAACACGTTCTCTGGATCAAAATGGGGGTTTTTGAGGATGGTGAGTTCAATAGTAACATTTTCAACACCACCTGGGGTCATCTTCAAGGTCTAAAGGTCATTTATCAAGGTAAAATTTGTGAATTTTGGTAATTTTTGCTCGTTTTTTGTGTGTAACTCATAAATGGTGAGAGATAGCTGATTATAATATGAGGCAAGTCTGCAGAGCTGTCCGAATTTAATATATATTGTCATATATCGTCCTTCAAGAAAGGACTGGAACGTCCCCTGATCGGGGTTTTTAACTTGAGTCTGAAGGATTAACTTGAGTCCTGGACTAAAATGACTTCTAAGAAGGGCTAGAAACACGTTCTCTGAGTCAAAATGGGGGTTTTTGAGGACGGTGCGTTCAATGGTGACATTTTCAACACCACCTGGGGTCATCTTCATCATCTCCAAGGTCAAAAGGTTATATTTCAAGGTCAAACTAGTGAATTTTGGTCATTTTTACACGTTCTTTGTCACTTACATTGAGAACCTGAGCTTTCAATAGAATGTTGGCTAAAGTCGTACATGCTGCATTATTAGTAGCTAAAGGTGCATCTACAAAAGATAACAATTCAGCAAAATGAAAGCGGCAATGCATTTTAGTCATGGCATGCAAATTATAGGCATTATGTACAAAAAAGACAGTTGAAATAGTTGGCACACTCAGTCCACCTCTATTCAAATGATCTAAGAACTCAGATGACACCTCGTTACTATCTTCATCATCCATGATATCCTCACCATCTATGAGTTACACACATAAACGAGTAAAAATTACCAAAATTCACTAGTTTGACCTTGAAATATGACCTTTTGACCTTGAACATGATGAAGATGACCCCAGGTGGTGTTGAAAATGTCACTATTGAACTCACCATCCTCAAAAAACCCGATTTTGACTGAGAACGTGCTTCTAGCTCTTCTTAGAAGTCATTTTAGTCCAGGACTCAAGTTAATCCTTCAGACTCAAGTTAAAAACCCCGATCAGGGGACGTTCCAGTCCTTTCTTGAAGGACAATATATGACAATATATATTAAATTCGGACAGCTCTGCAGACTTGCCTCATATTATAATCAGTTATCTCTCACCATTTATGAGTTACACACAAAAAACGAGCAAAAATTACCAAAATTCACAAATTTTACCTTGATAAATGACCTTTAGACCTTGAAGATGACCCCAGGTGGTGTTGAAAATGTTACTATTAAACTCACCATCCTCAAAAACCCCCATTTTGATCCAGAGAACGTGTTTCTAGCCCTTCTAGAAGTCATTTTAGTCCAGACTCAAGTTAATCTTTCAGACTCAAGTTAAAAAACCCGAGCAGGGGACGTTCCAGTCCTTCCTTAAAGGAGTCTATGATATATATATATATATATATATATATATATATATATATATATATATATATATATATATATATATATATATATATATATATATATATATATATATATAGTAATACCTAGAGATACGAGAATAATTCGTTCATGTACAAACCTCGTAAGTCAATTATCTTTTATTTCCAGACTGCGACTGGCTAAAACCCGTGGCGGAGGATTCCCCTGCAAAATAGGTGTGGAAATGCTTTTGTCAATCAGTAAAAGATATTGTGTAAAGGTTTATTGGCCTAATTACCCCTTATATTAACTAAATTTTGAGGTATGTTAACAAACTATTCTAAAGCAATTTATCTGTATAATAGCAGGTATATGGAGGTAAAACATAGGCAAAAATGACAAATATAGAAAAATTGATCCTTGAACTTGAAGACAATGGGCACTTACAAGGTCATGTGAGGGTCATGGGTTAAATATGACCCCATATTCTGAAAGAGCATGTCCGAATGGGATGTGGGTTTTTTTTTTTTTTTTTTTTGGGGGGGGGGGTGTTGACAACAAAACATCACTTTCAGCACACGTCAATTTTTTCCATGAAATAGCAATATGACCTTGAAAATGAGGGTCAAGGTCAAATTTGACATTTGATTTGGAGGTTTTATGCATATGTTTGGGGTAGTTTACTATAGCATGCTATGACCAAAACCAGTATTTCATGGAGAAATTGCCAATCCTGATTTCAGCATTGTCAAAAATAGTAGAAAATATATATTAAAAAAAGTAATTAAGCAGTCGCTACAAAAGTTAAGCTAACCTTAGATAAATATATAGGGCATCATATGCCACTAAGATCAGGGCTCTGGGCCTTCCGGTTTTTAAGATCTCGGAAACAAACCTGTTTTGACCCGGTTTAGCCATTAGCAACCTTGACCTTGACCTACTTGCATTAAAGTAGGGCAATATTTGGGGATTTACCTCTGTATCATTGTCCATAAGGCCCTTAGCCATAAAGCTTATACTTTAGGCCTAATGACAATTTAAAATTTTACAAATTTTGCCTTTAAAAGCCCCTGTGACCTTGAAAAGTAGGTCAAGGTCACTTAAACTGGGTCTATGGCATATTCTTACCATAGGCTACCTATGATAATTATTTCAGATTTCTTGCGAAAAAAAAATGCGTGGAAAGAATAATAATAATAATAATAATAATAATAATAATAGTTTTTGAGATCTCGGAAACAAACCTGTTTTGACCCGGTTTGGATATTAGCAACCTTGACCTTGACCTACTTGCATTAAAGTAGTGCAATATTTGGGGATTTACCTCTGTATCATTGTCCATAAGGCCCTTAGCCATAAAGCTTATACTTTAGGCCTAATGACAATTTAAAATTTTACAAATTTTGCCTTTAAAAACCCCTGTGACCTTGAAAAGTAGGTCAAGGTCACTTATATTGGGTCTATGGCATATTCTTACCATAGGCTACCTATGATAATAATTTCAGATTTCTTGCAAAAAAAAAAACATGCGGAAAGAATAATAATAATAATAATAATAATAATAATAATAATAATAATAATAATAATAATAATAATAATACCAAAAACAATAGCATTCCCCTAAAAGGGAATCCTAATAATAATAACTAGACTGCGACTGGCTATAGCCAGTGGCGGAGGATTCCCCTGCAAAATAGGTGTGGAAATGCTTTTGTCAATCGGTAAAAGATATTGTGTAAAGGTTTATTGGCCTAATGACCCCTTAACTAAATTTTGAGTTATGTTAACAAACTATTCTAAAGCAATTTATCTGTATAATAGCAGGTATATGGAGGTAAAACATAGGCAAAAATGACAAATAGAGATAAATTGACCTTTGAACTTGAAGACAATGGGCACTTACAAGGTCTTGTGAAGGTCACGGGTTAAATATGACGCCAGATTCTGAAAGAGCATGTGTGAATGGGGGGTCAGGGTGGCGGGGTTGACAATAAAACATCACTTTTAGCCCACGTCAAATTTTATCCATGAAATAGCCATATGACCTTGAAAATGAGGGTCAAGGTCAAATTTGACATATGATTTGGAGATTTTATGCATATGTTTGGGGTAGTTTACTATAGCATGCTATGACCAAAAAACAGTATTTCCTGGAGAAATTGCCAAAGTCACGATTTCTGCAATGTCAGAAATAGTAAAAAATCTATATTTAAAAAAGTAATTAAGCAGTTGCTACAAAAGTTAAGCTAACCTTAGATAAATATATAGGGCATCATATGCCACTAAGATCAGGGCTCTGGCCCTTCCGGTTTTTGAGATCTCGGAAACAAACCTGTTTTGGCCCGGTTTGGCCATTAGCTACCTGACCTTGACCTACTTGCATTAAAGTAGGGCAATATCTGGGGATTTACCTCTGTATCATTGTCCATAAGGCCCTTAGCCATACAGGTTATACTTTAGGCCTAATGTCAATTTCAAACTTTACAAATTTTGCCTTTAAAAGCCCCTGTGACCTTGAAAAGTAGGTCAAGGTCACTTAAACTGGGTCTATGGCATATTCTTACCATATCTACTTATGATAATTATTTCAGATTTCTTGTGAAAAAAAGCGCGCGGAAAAAATAATGATAATAACT